>NC_134893.1:56765630-56768130 GCF_041734735.1 Babylonia areolata | reverse complement strand
GCAGGACCACATGCACAGGCTGCATCTGTGTGTGACTGTGTGTGTGTGTGTGTGTGTGTGTGTGTGTGTGTGTGTGTGTGTATGTGTGACAGAGATAGAGAGAGAGAGAGATGAGAGAGAGGTATGAGAGAGAGAGGCGTGTTTGTGTGTATGTGAGTGTGAGAGAGAGAGAGAGAGACAGAGACAGAGAGAGAGGCTGAGAGAGAGGAGAGAGAGAGGTATGAGAGAGAAAGAGTCGTGTTTCTGTGTATGTGAGTGAGAGAGAGAGAGAGACAGAGAAAGAGAGATGAGAGAGAGGTATTAGAGAGAAAGAGGCGTGTTTGTGTGTGTGTGTGAGAGAGAGAGAGACAGAGACAGAGACAGAGAGAGAGACTGAGAGAGATGAGAGAGAGGTATGAGAGAAAGAGGCGTGTGTGTGTGCGTGTGTGTGTGTGTCTGTGTCTGCGTGTGTGTGTGTGTGTGTGTGTGTGTGTGTGTGTGTGTGTGTTTTCAGAATAAGAGAGAGAGACAGAGACGCACACAGAAAGAGAGAAATGGGGAGTGGAGGGAGGGACGGAGGGAGCCTGTGAGGAAGGTTTTATTCTGATGGTGTGTCAGAACGTGCGCACTGCTTATCCATACACGCTGCACCTCATGTGCTTTAAACAAAGAAGAAAAATACGACCAGATGCATGAGTAACATATCAACCCGCCGCCCTGATCATATCTGAAGACGAAGAAAGGATACGAGGTTGTGTTGGCCTGGGTTCCCGGACATGTTGGCATTAGTGGTAACGAAAGGGCGGACCTGCTGGCCAGGAACGCTGTAAAGAAAGAATTGTCCAGATCCTTGGTACCCTATACAGACATGAAGCGGAAGGTCAATACTTACGTTAAGGATCTTTGGCAAGAGAAGTGGAACACCCAGATGGACAACAAGCTCTTCCAGATCCGTCCGGACCTGGGGGAGACCCTCCCTTCGGGGGTGAAGAACAGAAAGGAGGAATCTGTGCTGTGCAGACTGCGTACGGGGCACACTTTTTTTACTCATTCTTACTTGTTGAAGGGGGAGGAGGCCCCTCGATGCGTTCCCTGTGACGAGCCTCTCACCGTGAAACACGTGCTCCTTGACTGTTGGGATCTGCATGACGTTAGACGCAGACATTACACGGCGGTTTCTTTGAAGACTTTGTTTCGTGATGTCCCTCCGTGGGCGCTGATGGACTTCTTAAAAGAAGTGAACCTTTTTAACCAGATTTGAAGGTTTTAAACTATGGAAGTTTTTTTTTAACTTTGGAGTGGAAAGTTTGAAGTGGTGACTCGTTTTAATTGGTTGGGTTTTTTTTTTAGCCTTGTAGTAATAATTGACGCGGCGATAGCCTTGAGATGGCCTTAGTGGTCGGCGAGGCTCTAAGCACCATAATTTCATTTTTTCATATCTGAAGAGCATCTCATGGGTTTGTACAAAACACATGTCTAAATAGATGAATAAATCAAATGATCAGATGGGTAAATACATTCAAATATATGAAATAAATGAAAGCTAGGAATAAAACTTGAATATACTCAGAAGGCAGATGATGGAAATAAAACAAGAACAACAAGAGAAGGAAAGAAAGGGCAGAGACAAACCAGAACTGAAAAAAGATCAGATGATTTACTACTATATTTTGACCAGAGGACTTACCGATGTGGGACACATGTGGACAGATACTGGAAATCATAGCTGGTTTATCAGAACGATAAAACGGTCATTGAAACAGTCATACTAAAGAGCTTTTTTTACCTTACAGAGGGACGGACAGACGCAGGTTTTCTGCACACTGTACTTCTGCTGAACACACAACGAATGCGCTCTGCTGAGATTCTGCTGTACGTGCTGAGGTTCTTGTTTTAGCCTAGAGCCTTGTGGTGGCCTAGAGGTAACGCGTCCGCCTAGGAAGCGAGAGAATCTGAGCGCGCTGGTTCGAATCACGGCCGGCTCAGCCGCCGATAATTTCTCCCTCTCCACTAGACTTTGAGTGGTGGTCTGGACGCTAGTCATTCGGATGAGGTGATAAACCGAGGTCCCGTGTGCAGCATGCACATAGCGCACGTAAAAGAACCCACGGCAACAAAAGGGTTGTTCCTGGCAAAATTCTGCGCGCAGGAAAAAATACAAAAAAAATGGGTGGCGCTGTAGTGTAGCGACGCGCTCTCCCTGGGGACAGCAGCCCGAATTTAACACAGAGAAATCTGTTGTGATAAAAAGAAATACAAACAAAAACAAATACTTGTTTTCCTTATATAAAGGAATTAATAACTTAATCTCGTCTTTAACGGTCTGGATAAATAGGTCATTTATCATATAAGCGAGAATTCATGCTTATTTTCAGTGTGATCAAGACAAATGACACAGTGCTTGCTTGTAGGGATGTCGCTGAATCTCTAAAAATTGTTACTAATTAAATGGTCATTGACCAAGTCGCCGCGTCGTTGAATCATCGCTGTTTCAAATCACGGCAAAACATGGGAAGTTCAC
>NC_134893.1:56755630-56760630 GCF_041734735.1 Babylonia areolata | reverse complement strand
CAACAAACTGGGCGTTATCTTACGCTGCCGATCAGGCATCAGCTCAGTTAACAGAGGGGGGAGTAGCGTATGATTTTTTATGGGTTTGCCCGAACGCAGTGAAGCCTCCTGGAGCAACAGAAATGAAGTGAAGTGAACCACAACAGTCACAAAACTTCTTGTGTGCCATGGGCATCCGACAGAAAACTACGCCACCCCAAAGGAGTAGCACATGTTTGACGCCCTCTCTGTCTCTCTCTCTCTCTCTCTCTCTCTCTCTCTACCATTTCTCTATCATTCTCTCATCTACCTTTTGAGCACCCGGATGTTTCTGTAACTTGTATACTGATGACATCTCTCTCTCTCTCTCTCTCTCTCTCTATCTATCTATCTATCTTTCTCTCTCTCTCTCTCTTTCTCTCTCTCTGACTCACTGTCCTATCCATCTGTCAATTTCAGTGGTGTGTGTGTGGGGGGGGGGGGGATAGGGGGGCGGGGAGGGGCAATCAGTGTGTGTGGGCGCGTGTTTGTGTGTATGTGTATGTGTGTGCGCTCGCGCGCGCGCGTGTGTGTATGCATGTGTGTGCGTGGGTGTGGGTATGAGGAGAGGGGGGGGGGGGGTACTTCATTTATGTGTGTGCTGTTTGTAATAGATGTAGATTAGCAAGGACATATTGGAAGAATAGGCTTTGCCTAAAAAATCTTAATCCTTGAATAAAAACATTTTGAGTTCTGAGATCTGAGTTCTCTCTCGGTGGTCTGGTGGTAGTTCGCCCGATGAGGAAGCAGGTATCTTTGTGTTCGAGTCCTAAATACGGACCTTAAGTGATGGTCTGGGTGCAAGTCATTCGGATGAGACGATAAATCGAGGTCCCCGTGCCTACATTATGTTGTCGCCCACAATGTTGTGTTGATCGCGTATTTCATTTTGTATTTTGAAATCCCTTTGGGCTGGAGTCCTTCACTAAAATCTTGTGGTATATTGTGAAATCATACAAAATACTAACACTAATGCCACCGTCTAGTGGAGGAGATGGGGGAGGGTACAAAAAAGAAAAGAAAATTCCGGTCTGTATAATTAATATGGGGACTGGAACTCGCAGACACTCGCTTTCTCGTCTGGTGGGGCACCACTGAGTCACACCATCTTCCCCCCCACCCCCACCCCCCCCCCCCCCTCCAGCCAACGCACGCGGATCGTTGAACACCCGTCAGCTTGAGTCACACCGGTCGCGGTGTCGTCGCACGGTGATTGTCGGACTGTGGATCGTCGCCTTAATTGATAACTTGCCATGATGATGATTCTGCCCTATGAGAGGGCGCTTGTCAGAATTTCAGTTGAGTGTGTGTGTGTGTGCGATGAAGCATTACATGCTCTCTGGCCAGTGTGCTGACTACGTTTCGGACTGGCCAGTCGCTCTCGCATCGCCTTAATCAATGACTTACCATGATGATAATTATCATGTTGGACGCGGTGGACTGAGAGATGCTGCTGCTGCTGCTGCTGTAGTGTTGGCTCCATAGTGAGCCAGTGGAGTGTGTTCATCTGTTTGTCTGCTGTCTGTTTGTTTTTGTTGTTGTTGTTGTTGTTGTTGTGCTGGTCTTGCTGTCGACGCTACACTGCGGAAGACGTGGTTAAGTTTTTAACCATGGTATTGTATTGTATTGTATTGTATTGTATTGTATTGTGCTGTGTTGTGTTGTGTTGTGTTGTGTTGTGTTGTATTGTATTGTGTTGTGTTGTGTTGTGTTGTATTGTATTGTATTGCGTTGTGTTGTGTTGTGTTGTATTGTATTGTATTGTGTTGTGTTGTATTGTGTTGTATTATGTTGTGTTGTGTTGAGTTGTGTTGTATTGTATTGTATTGCGTTGTGTTGTGTTGTGTTGTATTGTATTGTATTGTGTTGTGTTGTGTTGTGTTGAGTTGTGTTGTGTATTGTGTTGTATTGTATTGTATTGTGTTGTGTTGTATTGTATTGTATTGTGTTGTGTTATGTTGTGTTGTGTATTGTGTTGTATTGTATTGTATTGTGTTGTGTTGTGTTGTGTTGAGTTGTGTTGTATTGTATTGTGTTGTGTAGTGTTGTATTGTATTGTGTTGTGTTTTATTGTATTTTAGTGTGTAGTGTTTTATTGTATTGTGTGGTGTTGCCTCGTACTGTATTGTGTAGTGTTATATTGTATTATAATTGTGTTGTGTTGTATTGTGTTGTGTTATGTTGTGTTGTGTTGTGTTGCGTTGTATTGTATTGTATTATATTGCATTGTGTTGTGTTGTATTGTGTTGTATTGTATTCCTCTTGGTTTAAACAGTATTTTATTTGAAACATATCACAATAAAACACAGTTAGATGAAGAGGACAAGAAGGAAATCTTATACAAAGTCCTGTCCTGACTGATGTATGTACATACTAAGCATGTGACGGATGTCATCGTAGATAGAAGTATGAAAGTGACCATACATGAATTTCAACAAAACTTAACTAAGATGTAAATAAAGTGAAAAAAACAAAATGAAGAATAAACCTGTGGTGGAGAGAAGATTCAATGGAGAAAGATAAGTAGAGGTAGCAGCATTCCTTTTCGTCACAGCATGTTTCTCTGTGTGAAATTCGGGTTGCTCTCCTTGAGGAAGGCCCATTACCACAATGCAGCTCCACCAGTATTTTTTTTGGGGGGGGGAATTGCTTTGTGTGTGTGTGTGTGCGTGTGTGCGTGTGTGTGTGTGTGTGTGTGTGTGTGTGTGCGTGCGTGTGTGTGTGTGTGTGTGTGTGTGTGTGTGTGTGTGTTGTGTGCGTGTCTTTCTGTGCGTTTACCATCAAAGTAGATGTTTCAGCAGAACTTTGCCAGGGACAACATTGCGTTGATTCGTTTTTTTCTGCACATGACAGGATTTTGGTCGGGGAGTGGAATTCAAGGGTACAATGTCATAATCTGATGCCACCTATTTGTTTGTTGTTGTTGTTGTTGTTGTTTTTTCTGTGTTTTTTGTTCTGTTTTTATCATGATTCATTGTGCCCTTATTTCTGCGCCGTGTTAATTCATACCATTAGTCTTATGCCGCTTTTCCTTCTTGCTACACTGACTCCCTCCACCAACCCCCACAGCACAGTCACACCCCGGCAGAGCAACCACTCAAGGTCTAGTAGAAAGGGAGGTCTAGTAGAAAGGGCGGGACTACTCAAGGTCTAGTAGAAAGGGCGGGACCACTCAAGGTCTAGTAGAAAGGGCGGGACCACTCAAGGTCTAGTAGAAAGGGCGGGACCACTCAAGGTCTAGTAGAAAGGGCGGGACCACTCAAGGTCTAGTAGAAAGGGCGGGACCACTCAAGGTCTAGTAGAAAGGGCGGGACCACTCAAGATCTAGTAGAAAGGGCGGGACCACTCAAGGTCTAGTAGAAAGGGCGGGACCACTAAAGGACTAGTAGAAAGAGGGGAGGGAAGGAGGGCCGAGAGTAAAATCCCTGTTCCGTAAAATGAGACTCGAACCTATTGTGAAAACACTCGCTTCCTAATCAGGTGCATCATCATCACCAAGGCCACCGTTGGCCAGGTGTCTAAAACTCCCACTGACGACGACAGCCCGGGTTTGAACTGACCCACGACCCGTCAGTGCCAGCCATCAGTCTAAGGCTACCGTGTACTGTCCATTTCTCTTTCACAGCTGCTGCGCTTATTTTACCTGTCAAAATGAATATGTTACGAGGAATATTAAAGGTGGCCTGGGCTTGGCAAGGGAAGGAGGATCATCCCCACCGTTTTAACCTTCATCACCCATATACCCATTACAGTCCGTGTTGGGGTGAGGAGAATGAGAGGAACATGGCTTTCTCAAGCTTATTTATCATCATTGTTATCTTTTTTTTCTTTTCTTTTTTACATTATAGTTATTATTTATTTATTTATTTATTTATTTATTTATTTATTTATTTGTGTAAGCTTATCTATTATTTATTCACCTTTTTTTTCCTCAAGGCCTGACTAAGCGCGTTGGGTTACACTGCTGGCCAGGCATCTGCTTGGCAGATGTGGTGTAGCGTATATGGATTTGTCCGAACGCAGTGACGCCTCCTTGAGCTACTGAAACTGAAACTGAAACTTTCTCAAGGAACAAAACACCATGCCAAAAAAGGAATCTCGAACTCTGAACACTGGTGGACACTGGATCCTTAAGAAGACTGACAAACGCCTGATGGATTTCGGCCACGGTCAGTGCCGCCCTTCGAGAGAAGATGACCTGGACAATAATTAGTACGCTGCATTCAGACTGTCTTCTAAAATTGATCGTTTTTGAGTTGGAGAGAGAGAGAGAGAGAGAGAGAGAGAGAGAGAGAGAGAGAGAGAGAGAGAGAGAAAAGGGGGGAGAGAGAGAAAGGAGAACTGATCTTTGCGTTCGTTTGACTGGAACCAGGGAAGTGGGATTTTCTCATTTCCTTTTTGGCTGCTGCAGTTTGCACTAGGTCACCATTGACGTCATGGTCTTAGGAGTGAACACGTTTGGCAGTTAGAATGTGTGCACGTGCGCTCTTTAAGAGAGAGAGAGCGACAGACAGACGGCAGAATGAGAGAGACAGAGAGAGAGAGAGAGGGTTGTTGGGGGCCGGACTCGAACTCGGACTCGAACTCAAAATATTTGACAATGCCTGGCCACTCTGCCCGTCTAAAGGCGGTGGGGATATGAAGGGCGCGGGGTTTGGGGGGAGAGGGGGAGCTGGGGGATGGGTGGTTCTGATTTGGTCAGTGTAGGGGAATGGTGGTTTTTCAGGGAGGGCGTAACCTTACGAACAGCACATGGCACAGAACATTTGACTGATGTCAGGTGGGAGGTTAGAGTAGAGACAGAGATAGAGACTGACAGACAAACAGACAGACAGACAGACAAAGACAGACAGACAGACAGACAATCCCAGACGCCTTACCTGAACAGCGGGGAAACTAACCTAAACAAATAAGGGGCCAGACAGGAAAATGAAGCGTGAGTGCAGAAAGAAAAGTAAAGAACCAAGCAAAACCCTTGGCAC
>NC_134893.1:56738130-56748130 GCF_041734735.1 Babylonia areolata | reverse complement strand
ATAACCAAAGTAAACAAAACTACTGAGGGATAAGCGGCACTTTGGTATTTTGTCGTTTGCTTAAAATGTCCATGTGGCAGGCGGGTACTGTGCCTTTTCCCCCCAAGTCGTTCGTCTCTAAGGTTTGAACAGTACACAGAAAACAAAGTACATATTATAATCTGAATAATAATTATCTAAGCATGTGATATCGACACACATCATGTCAACAGATTTTTCGCAATTCTTCGTATCTTTTGCAGTCAAATATGAAATGGTTTTCATCTTCTGGGCTTTCGCCACACATTGGGCAAGGGGATGTTGCTACGTCTGAATCGAGCCATCTTCTGTTGGCATTCATTCAGTCCAAGTGCTCTCAATCTGCGCCTCGCAAAACAGATTCTATGCCACTTGTTTGTTACGATCTTGATATATTCTCCGTTTGAAAAATTGATTTAAATGAATAGAACCATTTATACCTGTTCTTGCTCTCCTTGCCAGTTTTGTTTGTAACATGCTGTAAGTCTATTTTAAATTCAGATACAAAGCCGCTCTCGTGCCCTGCTCCTTGGCACATCCAGACCAGACCGAATCCATGTTCCATTAGTGTTTTCTTGATGTGGAATACCCAGTTCTGTTTGCCCTTCTCCTCTTGCAGCAGCAGCATCTCGTATGCTTGCCTACATAATCGTGATTGTTGCAGTCTAGTAAGTTTGAGCCAATATTTCATGCATTTTACAATTGATTTAATATGCAATTGGTACCTGCCATTTTCGCCATACATTATAGTGTTTGATGAATGCAATGGGACACCAAAAAAGCGCTTCATTGCGAAAGTATGTCCTCTTTCCATCTGATTATTTTGTCATGAGTTCCCATATTTCCGCTCCATAGTTCAAGACTGGTTCAATTTGTGTGTCGAAAAGTTTCCAGAAAAGCTGTGCATCAGTCGACCGTAGTTTCCTGGGTGATTTTATAATTTGGATGACACCTGTTTTCCCTTTTCTGTCTGCAGAGAGAGAGAGAGACAGAGAGAGACAGAGACAGAGACAGAGAGACGGGGGTTAGGGGGGGTGGATTCTAGCGATTGCTTCGTTGGTCGGTCAGGTCTGGCTGGGTATGGATTTGATTAAGATTAATGTGTTAGTGTTGACTTAATTTGATTTAATCATTTATTTCAGTTCAGTTGAGTGCGACTTCTTTCGTGTTATCCGTTTCATGTGATCTAATTCCAAATTCGATTACAAACACACACTCACGCCCGCCTCCGCCACCACCTCCCTCACACACACACACACTCACACACACACACACACACACACACACACACACACACACACACACACACACACACACACACACACACACACACACACACTCACACTTTAGCCCGCGAAAGCAAAAAACAAAAAGACAACAGCAGACCACCATGACTACAACGCCAATTTAATAGAATGGTATGTGATATGTAAATAAAAACAATAAGCAAACTTCACGAAAACGCAATGTAAATAGCGATCATGAACAGAAAGCGGAAAATGTGTGTTTACTTTCAGTTTGACATCAGAGGATTGAGATCTTGAATGAGTGGTGGGGGAGGGCAGGAAATAAGCACACGCGCGTGTATGTGTGTGTCAGTGTGTGTGTGTGTGTGTGTGTGTGTGTGTGTGTGTGTGTGTGCGTGCGTGTGTTTATCTGTGTTGTTTGTTTATGTGTGTGTGTGTGTGTGTGTGTGTGTGTGTGTGTGTGTGTGTGTGTGTGTGTTGTGTGAGAGAGAGTGTGTGTCTGTGTGTGCCTGTGTATGTGCCTGTCTGTTTGTGTGCGTGTCTGTGTCCGACCGCATTCATGCGCGCTCTGGTTCATCAGTGTGTGCGCCGCGTTTGTGTGTCAGTGTGTGTGTGTGTGTGTGTGTGTGTGTGTGTGTGTGTGTGTGTGTGTGTGTGTGTGTGTGTGTGTGTACTTGGCGTTATGGTCAGGGATATCATCATCGTAAGGTAAAAATTGGCACTGGCGAGGTGACTATCACTGTATGTCATGCCGAAAACATGTGAAACTTCCTAATAGTATTGTCCCTTTGTCTCGGGGCCAGACATTTGCCTATCGGATCAAAGGGCTTTCCTGACTGTGTGTTTTGTTCGGGTCGTGCACTGCCGCCGGGTGGAGAGTTTGCGAACGGAATGAAAACATCAACGCTTCGGGAATGATTCCAATATATGTGTGTGTGTGTGTGTGTGTGTGTGTGTGTGTGTGTGTGTGTGTGTGTGTGTGTGTCTGTCTGTCTGTCTGTCTGTCTGTTTACTGTGGGCGTGTAAATTTGAATGTGTGTCCGTGTGCGCCGTGTATTCCATGTGAGGTCTGTTTATTAGCGAGACAAGTTGAAACTGTCATCGAAACAGGTGAAGCTACCTGATATTATTATTATTCTCCCTGTAGGTGTATATACATCCGCTTTTGACACAGCAATCTTTCCTCCGTTCCGCGGGTTATCTAACACCCTACGCATCAAGAGTCATAGAATCCGGCCCGCCGGGGAGAAGTATTAAATAAAAGCCTGTCAGCGTCTGTGTGCGGTGTCTCAAGCCCACAATGAAATGACCTCCACAGTCGGTACACTTTCTCTTTGTTGAAAGAGTCTGCATTAGAAAGGTATCAGTCAGTAGTTCGACTAGACAATGTTTACCTGAATAGTGAGTGGCGGGGTCGGGTGGGGATGAGACTGTGTGTGTGTGAGAGAGTGAGAGAGAGAGAGAGAGGGAGAGAGAGAGAGAAGGGGGAGGGGAGAGAGAGAGGGAAAAGGGGGGGGGGTGTATTTGAATGGGTAGGGTAGTGGGTCCAAACGTTTGCGAATCGGATCAAACGGCTTTCCTGGATGTTTACTTTTGCCTGGGTCATGGATTTGGGAGAGGGGGGTTCACTGGTTCTAACGAACGGAATGCAAACGTTATTGCTGAGACTGAAATCAGTGGTTGAACACAACCTTTAGTTTTGGAATCGTTCTCGTGTAACTTGATAAGGACTGGAAGGGTTGACAGCACTGAATTTCTCATTGAAGCAGCCTCTTGAAGTTCATCTAAGAGGAAGCGATGAAAACATATCCCCGGAAGCAATATGTTGTGTAAATTTGTCGTCTGTGTGTGTGTGTGTGTGTGTGTGTGTGTGTGTGTGTGTAGCCTTTTCCCCTTTTAACTTTTCTTTTATACAGTGAGTGATCGATATTAAATAAGAGAAAAACTGGAAGAAACTTGCACTGACTCTACGTACATGTGAGTGAGTAAGTGCGCACGAGTAGTGTGTGTGTGTGTGTGTGTGTGTGTGTGTGTGTGTGTGTGTGTGTGTGTGTTTGTGTATGTTGTATAAGTGCGTGCTTGCGTGTATGTGTGTGTATGTGTGCGTGCCGGCGTGTATGTGTGTGCATGTGTGGTGTGTATGTGCGTGTGTATGCGTGTGTGTGTGTTTGTGTGTGTGTGTGTGTCTGTCTGTCTGTGTGTATGTGTGTGTCAGTGTGTGTGTGTGTGAGTACGCTGGAGGTTCAACAGGCCTAATTATATGATGAATTAACGTTTTTTTGCGTGAGTGGAGAAGCGTCTCTTCAGCTGGGTTCCACATGGGCTGAATACGCACAGACAGACGCTCACACTACACAGGCTTTTTTTGTTTGTTTGCACTTCTGGGCCAGTTCATCACTCCATGACACTTGTTCTGTAGTGTAGCAAGCTAGAACCAGGGCTGATGAGCTCTCTCTCTCTCTCTCTCTCTCTCTCTCTCTCTCCCCAGTACAAAGCCCAACAGCTGTTGCTGACTGGTGCCACACCCACTGACCTCTCATTACATCCTCTCTCTCGGGTGAAGAATTTGTGAAATGTGTGGATTCCG
The DNA here is from genome assembly GCF_041734735.1 of Babylonia areolata. Lineage (NCBI taxonomy): Eukaryota > Metazoa > Mollusca > Gastropoda > Neogastropoda > Buccinidae > Babylonia > Babylonia areolata. The sequence goes on along the minus strand of NC_134893.1, from coordinate 56,744,278 downwards.
CGAGAGCTCTCAAACACTTATGTGTAAGTGTAAGAGAGAGAGAGAGAGAGAGAGAGAGAGAGAGAGAGAGAGACAGAGAGAGTGTGTGTATGTGTGTGTGTGTGTGTGTGTGTGTGTGTGTGTGTGTGTGTGTTGGAGTGTATGTGTGTCAGTGCGTCAGTGCATGCGCGTAGTCTCTCATACTTATAAGATATGCCTGACATCTCAAGTGATGTTAATTCTGTGCTCAGTTCTAGGGTTTGTTGCTGTCTCGATGAAAGAAATTGAAATCGTAAATTGTCAGGAGTGTGTGTGCATGTGTGCCCGGTGTGTGTGTGTGAGTTTGTGTGTGTGTGTGTGTAGTAGTAGTAGTAGTAGTAGTAGTAGTAGTTGTAGTAGTAGTAGCAGTAGTAGTAGTAGTAGTTACCATCATCATTATTGTTGACATCTAGAGAAAGCAGTAGTCCTCAGCCTTTCCACTTGAAATGATATGAGACACAATAAATGGCAGGTGGAAATGATATTAGACACAATAAATGGCAGGTGGAAATGATATGAGACACAATAAATGGCAGGTGGAAATGATATTAGACACAATAAATGGCAGGCGGAAATGATATTAGACACAATAAATGGCAGGTGGAAATGATCTGAGACACAATAAATGGCAGGTGGAATCGGGGAGTGGGGGAAGGGAGAAGGGTGGGTGAGGAGGTGTGGGTGGGGGTCCGCGGGGCGCGGGGGAAGGGGAAGGGGAAGTGTCTTGAGGGAAGGAAGAGGGAAGGGGGTAGGTAAGGGGGTGGGGGGGGGGGGGGGGGGGGCGAGTGCCTTGACAGGGTTGGGGAATGGAGGGGGGCGGGGGGGAATTGGGGGCTGGGGGAACGATGAAGCGGAAGTGTCTTTGGGGGGAGGGGAGAGGGGGGGGCGAAGGAGGGGACGCGTGGACGAGAAGGGAGGGAGGGGGCGGATGGATGGGGAAGGGAAGTGTCTTCAGAGGGTGGTCGGGTGGGTGGGGGACCTTAGGGGAGAAGAGGAATTGAGAGGGAAAGTGTCTTAGAGGAGGGGGTGGGGGGGATGTGCGCGAGGAAGAGGTGTGTCTTGGGCGGGGGCGGGGGCGGGAGGGAGTAGGGTGGAGGAGGGGAAGGGAGAAGTGTCTTCGTGGGGTTTGGGGGGTTATGGAGGGGGTGGGGAGGGGATTTGCTGACGTTAGATTTGCAAAGACAACATTACATCACCGCAAACACACTGAAAAACGAACTGAATTCAGAGACTGGAACGCGCATCCGTGATGCTGTGAACTGGGCGATGTGATGTATGCAGTGTACACAAGAGTGTAGCACATCGGGCTTGAGGCGAGGAGACACTATCTAGGCTGCCATCTCTTCCAACCCCCTCTGGCTTATAATATCATCTGCCTTCTTTCCTCCTCTTCCTCTTCTTCTTCTTCTTCATCCTTCCTTCCTTCCTTTCTTCCTTCCTTCCTTCTCCTCTCTCATCCTCTTTACCATCATCCTCTTCCTCCTGTCTCTCATCCTCTCTTTCCTCCTCGTCATTATCTCCTTCTTCTTCTTTTCTCTCCCCCCCCCCCCCTCTACTTATTCCTCTTCCTCTTCCGTTTTCTTTTCTTTTCTTTTTTCTTCACCGGGTTTTTATCATCCTCTATTTTTATCCTCTTCTTTCTTCTCTCCCTCACCCTCTTTCTTCTAGTCTACTCTTCCTCCTTTTCTTTGCCTTCCTCCTCTTCTTCATCCCCCCTCCCCCAACCTCCCCCCCCCCGCCCCCCCCCCCCCCCGCCTTCATCCGCTTTCTCCTCGTCATCCTTCTTTTCTTTCTTCTCTCCCTCACCCTCTATTTCCTACTCTGCTTCATTTTTTTTTCTCCTTTTCTCTTCCTCCTCTTCTTCCTCCTCCTCCCCCTCATTCGCTTTCTTCCCCTGATCCTTCTCTCTTTCTTTCTTCTCTTCTCTCCCTCATTCCCTTTTTCTCCTTATTTTTCTTACTTCCTCATCTCTTCACCTCTTTCTCTTACTCTTCCTTCTCTTCTTCTTTCTTTTCGCTCGCTCTCTCATCCGCTTTCTCCTCATCTTCCTCTTCCTCCTCCTTCCTCCTCTTTTCTCCTCCTCTTCCTTCTCTTCTTCCTTCTTTTCGCTCGCTCTCTCATCCGCTTTCTCCTTATCTTCCTCTTCCTCCTCCTTCCTCCTCTTTTCTCCTCCTCTTCCTTCTCTTCTTCCTTCTTTTCGTTCGCTCTCTCATCCGCTTTCTCCTTATCTTCCTCTCCCTCCTCCTTCATCCTCTGTTCTCCTCTTTTCTCCTCCTCTTCCTTCTCTTCTTCCTTCTTTTCGCTCGCTCTCTCATCCGCTTTCTCCTCATCTTCCTCTTCCTCCTCCCTCCTCCTCTTTTCTCCTCCTCTTCCTTCTCTTCTTCCTTCTTTTCGCTCGCTCTCTCATCCGCTTTCTCCTTATCTTCCTCTTCCTCCTCCTTCCTCCTCTTTTCTCCTCCTCTTCCTTCTCTTCTTCCTTCTTTTCGCTCGCTCTCTCATCCGCTTTCTCCTCATCTTCCTCTCCCTCCTCCTTCCTCCTCTTTTCTCCTCCTCTTCCTTCTCTTCTTCCTTCTTTTCGCTCGCTCTCTCATCCGCTTTCTCCTCATCTTCCTCTTCCTCCTCCCTCCTCCTCTTTTCTCCTCCTCTTCCTTCTCTTCTTCCTTCTTCTCGCTCGCTCTCTCATCCGCTTTCTCCTCATCTTCCTCTTCCTCCTCCTTCCTCCTCTTTTCTCCTCCTCTTCCTTCTCTTCTTTCTTCTTTTCCGCATCCCCGTTCTCCTCATGTTGTTGTTTGTTTGTTTTCTCTCTCTCTCTCTCTCTCTCTCTCTCTCTTACTCTGTCTGTCTGCCTGCCTGTCTGTCTGTCTGTCTGTCTGTCTGCCTCTCTCTCTCTCTCTTACTTTGTCTGTTTGCCTGTCTGTCTGTCTGTCTGTCTGTCTCTCTCTCTCTCTCTCTCTCTCTCTTACTCTGTCTGTCTGTCTGTCTGTCTGTCTGTCTCTCTCTCTCTCTCTCTCTCTCTCTCTCTCTCCCTCTCTTACTTTGTCTGTCTGCCTGTCTGTCTGTCTGTCTGTCTCTCTCTCTCTCTCTCTCTCCCTCTCTCTCTCTTACTTTGTCTGTCTGCCTGTCTGTCTGTCTGTCTGTCTGTCTGTCTGTCTGTCTGTCTGTCTCTCTCTCTCTTACTATGCCTGTCTGTCTGTCTGTCTGTCTGTCTGTCTATCTCTCTCTCTCTGAGTTTGTATTTTTGTCTCTGTCCCTTTCTCTCAGTTTCTCCATCTGTCTCTCTCTTTCTAACCCTTTTGAGTTTCTGCCCCCCCCCCCTCTCTCTCTCTCTCTCTTAGATTTTTCTCTCTCTCTCTCTCTCTGAGCTTCTGTCTCTCTCTCTCTCTCTGAGACTGTCTATCTCTGTCCCTGCCTCTGCCTCTGTCTCTCTCTCTCTGCCTCTGTCTCTCTCTCTCTCTCTCCCTCTCTCTCTCTCTCTCTGTCTGCCTTGAAATTGTCAGCTGTGTTCGGGCAGATGAACACAAATAGTTATGATTTATGTCAGTGTCAGTGTCAGTCCCCGCCCCCCTTCTCTCTCTCTCTCTTCCACACACACACACACACACACACACACACACACACACACACACACACACACAAAGTGCGCGCGTTGGCGATATTTATATACAGCATACCACAAGCTTTCAATTTTTATTAGATCAAATGAAACATGTATGGAATAAGAGTTACAGACTCTGAATTCTGTCTTGGCTTAATTATATACTCGCCTGTACTGTCTCCACGTCCATATTTCCGTTAAATGAAATCTCAGCTACTGGGTAATTACTGAGAGAAGTTAGCACTATATCTCAAGTTACCTAATTAATGTGCACAGCTGGTTTTTAGGTGTATACCAAAAACCTGTTCAAATGTCTCAGAGATCGTTTGATCGTGCGTGAATGGGAGTATCACTGATAAAGAAAAAAAAAAAAAAACAGGGGAAAAGGTGAATAGATAGAGAAAGAAATGTAAACAAGGAAGAGAGTTTGGGTACACACATGCGCAACAGACACACACACACACTCAATTTGTGCGCGTGCGCATTCACGCACACAGACACACTCCCCCCCTCACCCACCCCCCCCCCACCCCCCCACCCCCACCCCCGTCTCTCTTTCTCCCCTCTCTCTCTCTTTTTTACGCACTTTCTCTCTCTCTCTGTCACTCACTCATTCATACACACAAGCACACACATTCAGGCACACACGTTCGCGTGCGCACACGCACACGCACTCACATACACGCGCACATACACGAGATGTGGAAAAGCGGGCACAGCGACGAATCTAGCCGAGGGAGTAAGCATCAAGAAGGGTATAATGTTCATGTTTGCCCACGATACTTTCTAGAGAGAGAGAGAGAGAAACAGAGACAGAGAGAGTGGGAGAGAGAGAGATGGACTGACGGACGATCAGAGAGAGAGACAGAGACAGAGAGACAGAGACACAGACGCTTTTTTGACGCTTTGATGTTTTACTGTCATTGACTGACAGAGACACACAGAGAGACACAGAGAGAGACACAGAGAAAGAGAGAGATACAGAGATATTCAAAAACTCTATTACTCAAGGATAAAGATTTTAGGCATTACCTTCGTCTTCCAATCTCTCCTTGTGACAACAAAAACAATAACGATAAGAATCAACAATAATGATGATGGTAAATACTACATCTACTACTACTACTACCACCACCACCACTACTACTAATGATCAGACAGAGAGAGAGAGAGAGAGAGAGAGAGAGATAGAGAGTGAGAGAGAGAGTGAGAAGAGAGTGAGAGAGAGTGAGAAGAGAGAGTGAGTAAGGGAGTGAGAGAGAGTGAGAAGAGAGAGAGTGTGAGAGTGAGAGAGAAAGTGAGAAGAGATAGATAGAGAGTGAGAGAGAGTGAGAAGAGAGAGTGAGAGAGAAATGGGTAGACGGACGAGCAGAGAGAGAGGGGGGGAGGGAGAGAGAGAGAGAGAGGCAAAGAAGGAGACCACACACGTCAGTTCAAAATAGTATAAAAAAAAAGTTTTTTAAAGGCCATGCCTGTCACACCAAAGCCTGCTGTAGACGCTTAAGCTGTGGAAAAAAAGCCCAGATTTTAATGAGAAAAAGATGAGAAGAAGAAGAAGAAGAAGAAAAAGGTGACTACTTCCTCCATTCTAGACTAAGAAACTTTTGAGGAAGATTAGAAGTTGAACCGGAGGAAAAAAAACCTTCCAAGAACAGAAATTATACATTTGATTTCAGGCTCATGTTATATTCATTCATCCATTTTATGTGTTTGTCAGGTTTGTTAATTCTTTCTTTTTTTCCTACTTTAATCTTTTCTTTTTTCTTTTTTTCTTTTTTTTTTTCTTTTCAAATAAATCGTATCAGCTCTGGTCTGAAAATGTTCTCTTATTCAGTTAAGGTAAAAAGAGTGAAAAAGCAATAAAAAATAAAAAAAACAAAGAAGAAAGAAAAGAAAGGAAAGAAAGAAGGTGAGAAAGAAGCAAATATTGGGAAAAGAACGAGAATAGACATACTCATCAAGAACGACGTTAATAATAATAATAATGGTATTTATATAGCGCTGGATCTTGTGCAGAGACAAATCAAAGCGCTTTCGCACTAGTCATTCACACGCATGCATAACTCTAAAACTGTAGAAACTAAAGACAAGGAAGGGCAGGCAAGGGAGGCTATTTTGGGAAGAGGTGGGTTTTAAGGCCAGACTTTAAAGAGCTGAGTGTGGAGACTTGACGAAGCGAAAGAGGAAGTTCATTCCAATCGCAAGGTCCAGAAACAGAGAAAGAACGGCGGCCAACAGTCGAGTGTTTGAATCTGGGTATGCGCAAACAGAGTGGACCCGAGGCCGATCGTAGTGAGCGAGATGGAGTGTAGAGGTGAAGGCAGCCGCAGAGACAGGAAGGGGCAATATACATTTTAGCTCAAAAAGAAAATGAGTCACAAAATGTTCAAAGGCAGAGTGGAACATCTCAGAAAGAAAGTGGTGGAGAAGGAGAGGAAGGGTAGTTTCAGTTTCAGTTTCAGTTTCAGTAGCTCAAGGAGGCGTCACTGCGTTCGAACAAGTCCATATACGCTACACCACATCTGCCAAGCAGAT
>NC_134893.1:56700630-56723130 GCF_041734735.1 Babylonia areolata | reverse complement strand
TGTGTGTGTGTGTGTGTGTGTGTGTGTGAGTGAGTGTGTTTGTATGTGAGTGTATGTGTGTATGTGTGTACATAAGTGTGTGTGTATATATGTGTTTGTGCTTGTGTATGTGTATGTATATGCGTTTCACTGTCAGACCTGAGTCATTTGATGATGTATAGTGGGGTTATCTTGGCAGGCAGGTTTCATTTGTGTGTGTGTGTATGAGTGCGTGTGTGTGTGTGTGTGTGTGTGTGTGTGTGTGAGTGCGTGTGTGTGTGTGAGTGTGTTTGTTTGCATGTGAGTGTATGTATGTGTGTGTGTGTGTGTGTGTGCATGCATGCGTGTGTCTACATAAGTGTGTGTGTATATATATATATATACATATGTGTGTTTGTGCTTGTGTATGTGTATGTGTGTGCGTTTCACTGTCAGACCCGAGTCATTTGATGATGTGTGGTGGGGATGTATCTTGGCAGGCAGGTTTCCTTCAGATGGGGGGAGAGATGGTGTTCGTGGAACCAGTCACAGCCCCCACTGGGGGGGAGGAGGGGCGCACACTGTGGGAGGGAAGGCGGCCACACATCTTCTATTCCTGCCTGGACCCCGATATGCCTGCATCTAACGCCACAGGTAAAAATCAGTGTGACCGTGAGAAAGAGAGAGAGAGAGGGAGGAAGAGCAAGAGAGAGAGAGATGGGGGAGGGAGGGAGGGAGAGAGAGAGAGGGGGGGGCAGGGAGGAAGGGAGAGAGAGAGGGGGGAGAGAGAGGAGGGGAGGGAGAGAGGGAGAGAGAGAGGGGGGAGAGAGAGAGGGGAGGGAGGAAGAGAGAGAGAGGGGGGGCAGGGAGGAAGGGAGAGAGAGAGGGGGGGGAGAGAGAGGGGGGGAGGGAGGGAGAGAGAGAGAGGAAGGGAGGAAGGAAGAACAAGAGAGAGAGAGATGGGGGAGGGAGGGAGGGAGGGAGGGAGAGGGGGGCAGGGAGGAAGGGAGAGAGAGGAAGGGAGAGAGGGGGGGGAGGGAGAGAGGGAGAGGGGGGCAGGGAGGAAGGGAGAGAGAGAGGGGGTGAGGGAGGGAGAGAGGGAGAGAGAGGGGGGGAGGGAGGGAGGGAGAGGGGGAGAGAGAGAGAGAGAGCTCAGAACTCAGAAATATTTACTACAAGACTATCGGCCTGTTTACAAAGGAGATATATACGTATATTTCAGACACACTAAATACAGAAAATAAAGGGGGAAGGGACTTACACCATGGACACAACATTTCAAAACTGAAAAAAAGTGTAGACAGATAAAGATTTTTCATTCGTGATATTTCCTGCAACAACGTTGCTGTTTTTGAAAACAGTGATCTGATCATTTCATTTTTCTTCTGTCTTTTTAGGGTGTTATAAGTAAACATTGCCACAGAGCGAGTAATGTGCCTGTTTTCATTTTGTGAAAGTCACGCTAAGTCTGCGTATTCATTTATATTTCTAAAAAAATTCACTTTATACTTTTCGTGTGTGTGTGTGTGTGTGTGTGTGTGTGTGTGTGTGTGTGTGTGTGTGTGTGTGTGTGTGTGTGAGAGAGAGAGAGAGAGAGAGAGAGAGAGAGAGAGAGAGAGACACTGACACTGACACAGGTTTAATTGTGAAGGCCACCGGCCCATACACAAAGGGGTGTGGGATACAAAGGGGCAATTCGATCGCTCTTCACACACATACACACACACACACACACACACACACACAGAAAAAAAAGGTGTACTGTACGTGAGTAGCCGATAACTGTATGAAAAATACATAGCATGTTCGTACTCATCATGTTTATAGTTATACTAATGAGAGAGAGAGAGAGAGAGAGAGACAGAGAGAGACAGAGAGAGAGACAGAGAGACAGAGAGAGGGGGGGGAGATGATTGTATCCTACTTGTCTTTCAAGTACTTTTTTTTTACTCATGAGCTTAAACAAATTAGTTAAAATGAGAAGTTATTATGATTCTTTGTTTTTTGTTTGTTGTTTTGTGTGTGAGAGAGAGGGGGGGGGGGAGGAGAAAAAGAGTGATAAAGAGAGAGAAAGAGAGAGAGAGAAACAAATTAGCTATAATGAAAAGTTATTCTGATTCCGTATTTGTTTGTTGTTTTTGCGAGAGATGGAGAGAGAGAGTGGGGGGGGGGGTAGCGGAGAGAGAAAGGGAGAGAGAGGGGGTAGGGGAGAGAGAGAGAGAGAGAGAGAGAGAGAGAGAGCGAGTTTCAGTTTCAGTAGCTCAAGGAGGCGTCACTGCGTTCGGACAAAACCATATACGCTACACCACATCTGCCAAGCAGATGCCTGACCAGCAGCGTAACCCAACGCGCTTAGTCAGGCCTTGAGGGAGCGAAAGAGAACACTGAACACTGAAATATTTAATGTCATTAGCTGCAAAGCTCTAGTGACATAGTAGGTACTAATTAGAACAAAGTGCACAACAGATGAAATGGAACAGAATGGAAAAGCAGAATTGAAACAAAATAAACTAATAAGAGATTTGCGACACTTTCGCGCATTGTCATTAGCCTAAAGTACATGTGACAAGGGGGGGGGGGGGGGGTTAATGTGCCTTTTTTCAGTCGTTCGTCTCCAAGGTGCAATAGCCGAGTGGTTAAAGCGTTGGACTTTACATCTGAGGGTCCCGGGTTCGAATCTTGGTAACGGCGCCTGGTGGGTAAAGGGTGGAGATTTATCAGATCTCCCAGGTCAACATATGTGCAGACCTGGCAGTGCCTGAACCGCCTTCGTGTGTATACGAATGCAGAAGATCAAATACGAACGTTAAAGATCCTGTAATCCATGTCAACGTTCGGTGGGTTATGGAAACAAAAACATACCCAGCATGCACACCCCGAAATCGGAGTATGGGTGCCTACATGGTGGTGTAAAACGGTCATACACGTAAAAGCCCACTCGTGTACATACGAGTGAACGTGGGACTTGCAGCCCACGAACGCAGAAGAAGAAGGACAGTACACAGAAAACAAACTACATACTATTTTATTATAATAAATATTTACGCATGTAACATCGACACACATCATATCAAACACATACTAAAATACACACAAATCATGAAATGATTATTTGTGCCTGAACATCAAAACCCATCATATCAATACGAACACATCATATGATTCCATTGTCGAGATTGACATTCCAAATGTAACCCTTCCTTTTTATCTATGTTTTTTTCCTCATAGAACCCATACTGATTTTTAATTGATTAATGAATATTTGGACCGATGATGGACTTTTTCCGTATATTTATTGCCTCAGATACATATTTTGCAAGTGAAAGTATCATATCTTCATTTTCCGTCATCAGTATGCCGAACAAATCTTTTCTCTGCGCTGGAGCTGTAATTGAAAAGGGTATAGATTTTTCGCTATTCATCGTATATTTTGCAGTTAAATATGAAATTATTTTTATCCTCTGGGCTTTCGCCACACATTGGGCAAGGAGATGTTGCTACATCTGAATCGAGCCTTCTTCTGTTGGCATTCAGTCCAAGTGCTCTCAATCTGAGCTTCGCAAAGCAGATTTTAACACACACACACACACACACACACACACACAGAGAGAACAGTCGAACGTTGGCATTTCCTCAGCCACCACAATCGACAGAGGAATTCAGTAAGGCAAGATGCCAAACATTCAACAGACCCTTTCTTCTTCTTCTTCTTCTGCGTTCACTCGTATGCACACGAGTGGGCTTTTACGTGTATGACCGTTTTTTACCCCGCCATGTAGGCAGCCATACTCCGTTTTCGGGGGTGTGCATGCTGGGTATGTTCTTGTTTCCATAACCCACCGAACGCTGACATGGATTACAGGATCTTTAACGTGCGCATTTGATCTTCTGCTTGCATATACACACGAAGGGGGTTCAGGCACTAAGCAGGTCTGCACATATGTTGACCTGGGAGATCGTAAAAATCTCCACCCTTTACCCACCGGGCGCCGTCACCGTGATTCGAACCCGGGACCCTCAGATTGAAAGTCCATCGCTTTAACCACTCGGCTATTGCGCCCGTCGAGACCCTTTCTATTCGTTTGCGTTATGAAGACCCAGAAAATCAGGGTTGGGGCTCAGTGTTGACGATCACGATGTGGCATGTAAGTATCCATATCATCCATTCATCCTTCAGAACTTGGCACAGTGACTATGTACAGTCGGAACAGGAACGAACGCCAAGTTCAGGAATCGAAAGTCAAGGCCACACGATGGTGCCATTTGTTCGGAGAGTGTTGCCTTCTGCTTTTTATTTTCGTTTTGTTGCTGCTTTCTATTGTGTAAGCGCGTTGTTTTACGCTGCTGGTCAGGCATCTGCTTAGCACATGTGGTGTGCCGTATATGGATTTGTCCGAACACAGTGACGTCTCCTTGAGTGACTGAACAGAACTGAACTATTGTGCAATTCCTATGCTCGATTCAGTAAACGTTACACGGAGGGGACCTTGAGTGTCTAGTTTTTGTTGCTGTTGTTGTTGTTGTTGTTGTTGTTGTGTGTATGTGTTTTGTTGCTATTGTTTTTTGTTGTTGTTGTTTTGTTCAGGACCAGCCAGCCTTGAAATGGAGTGGAAAACTTTTCTCTTTTTCTTTTTTTTTTTTCTTCTTCTTTTTCAAAAATCAGTAACTTCATGATTTGACAAAAGAACTGAATTTCGCAGTCGTTCTGCAGCTTCCCCGCAACTGAGAATTATTAACTTTGTTTACTTTTATTCGTGAGTTACCAAATTGCTAACCATTTAGTAATATTTCCATATGAACCCCTTCAAAAGACTTTTTAAACATGCTACTGTAAATTTGAATTCGACTGTCCGTAAACAAAAAATCAGTAGTTATCAACTTCTTGCAGACACAGCCTGAAAGTTTTGCTGTGAGGTTACTGTGCTCTTTGTTAGCCACCCCGCCCTTTGAGAAGGAGCTGCGGTCTGTGTGAGCAAATCACCCTTAAGTCTGAAGCTTAGCCTGCCTGTCTCCATGAAGATTATTTGTGTGCGATAAGACGTAGCCAAAAAGGAGAAAGGTGATTCGTGCAATCTCTTTTCAAACGCATGGCATGTCAGCGTTGTGCGTAATCTGGTCTGATCCTTATTTGAACGGAGTTCCACTCGGATAGCACCTTGGAAATCTACTTGCCAGGATCGCAAAGTGCTTAATCGACTAAAGAATGGAAATACTGAAAAAGAATAATAAATAGAGAAAACGCAGTCTCTTTCTCTTTTTGTCTCTGGCTGTCTGTCTGTCTGTATCTCTTTCTCGCTCCCTCACTGTTTTCACTCTACCTCTGACTGCTTGTCTGTCTGTCTCTGTGTTTCTGTTTGTCTCTGTCACTCTTTCCTCTCTCTGTGTCTGTCTCTTTTTCTTTCTCTCTCTCTCTCTCGGTCTCTTTCATACACACGCATGTACATTCGCGTGCGCGAGTAGTCGCGCGCATACGCACACACACACACACACACACACACACACACAGAGTACACAAACACACACGCGCGCGCGCACTCGCACGCACACACACACACACACACACACACACACACACACACACACACACACACAGACCCTCTCGAGAGACCCCCCAGTCTCCCCCTTCCCCCCCTCCCCCCCATCCCCTCCACCCCCTACGCACACGCACACAGACACACACATACATCACAGCACAGGCATGCTGGTGCATGTGTGCAGCGAAGATTCTTTCCAAAGCCCCAGGCCAGTAGCGAACAACGGTTACCGATATGTCTTGACAGAGGAAAGATAAATGTGAAATGTGAACGTGTGTGTGTGTGTGTGTGTGTGTGTGTGTGTGTGTGTGTGTGTGTACGTGCGCGCGTGTACGGAGTGCCAGCGTCTGTCTCCGCTCGAAAGCTGCGTTAACTTTCTCTGTCCGCGTTGAAAGTGCCAAATGCCATATTGAATTTGCGACTTGCGGTTAAAACACACACACACACACACACACATACACACACACGCACGCACGCACGTGCCCGCGCGCGCGCGCACACACACACACACACACACACACACACACACACACACACACACACACAACCTTCAAGACATTCCTAGACATTAACAGTTAAATCAACAAATGGATTCTATACTGAAGGGCATTCCTAACAGGGCATACCTCCAGGAGCAGTATCACTTGGACTTGATCTGTTCACACGGCTAGTCGCGTCCCTAAAGTAATAATAATAATAATAATGGAGAACCACAAGTGAGGTGGCGGGGTGGCAGGGAGTGGGAGGGATTGGGGTCGATCTTGACGAACCACCAGTGACCAGGAAGTCACATTGGGCTAGCATACGAACCTCTTTATCCTTTTCAGTAGCTTGATTAGATCCTTAGAGATGGGGGTATTTCCAGTTAGGGAGGTGGAAAGCGGTGAAGAAGCGGGTGGAGGAAGGGAGAGCCGTTCGTATTGACGAGACACAATGACCTGGAATCAATCATTGAGTGTGTCAGAACGACTCCTTTTTTTTCGTTTTCAGTGTTGGTAGAGCTCTAGAAAAGGGATTCAGTTTGGAGGTGGAAGCGATGAGGGGGTGGGGGGAGATTGGGATGTCTTGACGACACGTGAGCAAGGATATGTCAGCACGAGGCTTAGCCGCATACGAACACGGTTACCGTATGTCTTGACAGAGGAAAGATAATGTGAGATGTGAAGTGTATGTGTGTGGTGTGTGTGTGTGTGGTGTGTGGTGTATAGGAGAACAGTGAGGTGGCGGGGTGGCAGGGAGTGGGAGGGGTTGGGATCGATCTTGACGAACCACCAGTGACCAAGGAAGTCAACCACTTGAGGCTAGCCCATAACGAACCCCTTTATCCTTTTTCAGTAGCTTGATTAGATCCTTAGAGATGGGGGTAATTTCCAGTTAGGGAGGTGGAAAGCGGTGAAGGAAGCGGGTGGAGGAAGGGAGGGCCGTTCGATATTGACGAGACACCAATGACCCTGGGAAGTCAATCATTCGAGTGTTAGTCCAGAACGACTCCTTTTTTTCCGTTTTCAGTAGTTTGAGTAGAGCTCTAGAAAAGGAGGTAATTTCCAGTTAGGGAGGTGGAAAGCGATGAAGGGGGTGGGTGGGTGGGGATTGGGGTCGATCTTGAACCACCAATGACCCCGGGAGTCAACCATAAGAGGCTAGCCCAGAACGACTCCTTTGTCCTTTTTCAGTAGCTGGATTAGATCCTTAGAAAAGGAGGCGTGATTTCCAGTTACGGAGGTGGAAAACGGTGAGGAGGGGGTGGGGGAAGGTGGGGGTGTTCGATCTTGACGAACCATGTATGACCCCAGAAGTCATCCATCAGAGGCTAGCCCAGAACGACTCCTTTTTTTTTTCCTTTTCAGTAGTTTGATCAGATCCTTAGAAAGGGAAGGGGGTGGGGGGGCAGCAATTTCCAGTAAGGGAGGTGGAAAGCGGTCGGGGGTTGGGGGGGGGGGTGGGGTTGGTGGAGGGTGGTCTGGGTCGATCTTGACGACTCACCAGTGACTCCATGAAGTCAATCATTCGAGACTTGCCCAGAACGAACCCCGTTTCCCTTTTTTCAGTAGCTTTATTAGATCCTTAGAAAAGGGGGGCGGGGGGGGGGGTTCAGTTAGGGAGGTGGAAAGCGGTGAAGTAGCAGGGTGGGGAGATGGGGGGGACGGGGGGGGGGGGATCTTGACGTCATTCATTCGAAGCTAGCCCAGAACGAACCCCTTTGACCTTTTTCAGAAGCCTTATTAGATCACTAAGATGGGGCGGGGGGGGGGGGGGGGTAATTTCCAGTTAGGGGGGTGGCGGGGTGGGGTGGGGGAAGTGAGTGTATGTGTGTGGGGGGGGTGGGGGGGGTTGATCTTGACGAACCACAAATGAACCAAGAAGTCATTAATTCTAGGTTAGCGCAGAACGACCTTAGGGTAAACTTCAATAAGGGGAGGGGGTGGAAAGGGAGAGATAGAGATTGATAGAGGTTGAGAGGTTGTCACACGGGAATGGAAACAGTCTGTATATGTAGGTGGAGGTCACGGAATAGCTGAGTGTGCTGGGTGTTCGGTGTTGAGACAGCTGTGATGGCAGAGTGGTAGTAGAGAGAGACGTTGTGCTGTGCAGGCCTGTGTGTGTGTGTGTGTGTGTGTGTGTGTGTGCGTGTGCGTGTGTGTGTGTGGTGTGTGTGTGTTTGTAGTGTGTCTGTGTCCATGTGTGTGTGTCTGTGTGTATCTGTGTCTGTGTGTGTCTCTGTGTGTACTCTGTGTGTCTGTGTGAGTGTGTGTGTAAGGTGCATGCACATCTGTGATACAAGGCTCCCTGTGCAGAAGGGATATTTTTAGCTTCGCTGGATGTATGTTTAGCGTGTGTGAATGTTTAGCGTGTGTGTGTGTGTGTGATGTTAGTGTGTGTGTGTGTGTGTGTGTGTGTGTGTGTGTGTGTGTGTGTGTGTGTGTGTGTGTGTGTGTGTGTGAAACCAGAACTCATTCATTTGTCGTAAGGCCCATCAAATGAATTATGGACACTAAAACTAAACACACCAAACAGATAAAACCAGTCAACTGAGTGTATGCAGGATCTTCCACATGACATAGTTATGGATTTCGAACTTAAAGCACTCACATATATATATATATATATATATATATATATATATATATATATATATATATATTTCTTGCCAGTTCTGCAGAAAAATTGTGTGTGTAGGTACTAGGTGCGTGAGTGCGTGCGTGCGCGCGCGTGCGTGCGCGCGCGCGCGCGCGTGTGTGTTTGCGTGTGTGTGTGTATGCGTGTGTGTGCATAGTTTGTTCAGGTGTGCGCATTTGCTCCTCTGTGCCAGTGTGTGTGTGTGTGTTTGTGTGTGTGTGTGTGTGTGTGTGTGTGTGTGTGTGTGTGTGCATGTGTGTGTGTGTGTGTCTGTCTGTCTGTGTGTGTCTGTGTCTGTGTGTTTGTCTGTCTGTCTGCCTGTCTCTCTCTCTGTCTGTGTGTTTGTGTGTGTGTGTGTGTGTGTGTGTGTGTGTGTGTGTGTGTGTGTGTGTGTGTGTGGTAATCACTTACTGTCTGTCTCTATGGCTGTCTCGGCCACTGTCTCTCTAGTCTCTCTTTCCCCTCTCTCTGTCTGCCCCCACTCTCTCACACTCTCTGTCTCTCTCCTTCTTAGTCAATCTGTGTGTGTGTGTCTCTCTCTCTCCGTGCTCTCTCTCTCTCTCTCTCTCTCTCTCTCTCTCTCTCTCTCTCTCTTTCTTTCTTTCTCCTTGACTATTCCCCTGAGTCTTCCTTTCTCTTCACCTGACTCTCTTTGTCTCTTCCTCCTGTGTCACTCTCGGTCTGTCTCTCACAATCTTTCCCTCTCTCTCTCTCTCTCTCTCTCTCTCTCTCTCTCTCTCTCTCTCCTGTCTCAGTCTATTTCATTCCCTCCCTCCCCCTCCCTCCCTCCCTCCCTGCCTCCCTAGTCAGTTCAAGTTCCTTTCACGTCTCTCTCTCCCTCTCTCTCTCTCTCTCCACGGTCTCTTCCCACCCCCACCCCCCAACATGACGTCTGTCTGTCTCCAAGAGATCTCACCACTGAGACCAGCAGGGGCGGTTGTCTTCCTTCTTCTTCTGCCTTCAGCCAGAACCACATCCCCCACGCCCTGTAATTCTGTCTGCTAAGCGAAATCCTTCAAAACAGCTGTTCTCTCTTCATACCCCACCCTGTCTTTTCTCTCCCTATCCGACTACTACACAGCGCTCCCTCTCCAACACTGTGACACACACACGCACACATACGCACACACATACGCACACACACATACACGCACACACATACACGCACACACACGCGCGCACGCATGCATGCACACATACACACACTCACAGACACACCACCCTATAACACACACACACACGCACACGCGCGCACGCACGCACGCACACACACACACATGAACACACACACACACATGCACACACGCACGCACGCATGCGCACACACACACACTCACAGGCACACCACCCTATAACACACACACACACACACACACACACACATGCGCGCACGCATGCACACACACGCACACACACACACTCACAGACACACCACCCTATAACACACACGCACGCACACACACACACACACACACACACACACACACACACACAGGGTGCGTATGCATTTTGATGCGCACCACGCCCAGACGCCCCATTCTACTAGTTTTTTTTAAAGAACAAACAAACAAACAAAACTATCACACAGTTTCCAAGACCTCAAAAACTCTTGCACTGTAACATATGTCATCTGTCTTCACGTCATGGGGGAATCTGATATTTGCGGACTGTCGTGTGTGTATGCCGCGTACGCACAACACAACACACACACACACACACACACACACACACACAACACACACACGCGCACGCACGCACGCACGCACACACACACACACACACACACACACACACACACACGTACACGCACGAACACGCACGCCGTCACACACACAGACACACCGACACACACACACACACACACACACACACACACACACACACACACACAGATTCCCTTTACATCTCTTCCATTCGGTTTGTCAGCCTTCCTTCCTTTGCATTTTCTGCATAGCTCATCCATCCATACGTACACAGGTCCATGACCTTACAGTAGCAGCTCTGACGTTCACTCCCCCCCCCCCACCCCACCACCACCCACCTCCTCCCCAACCCCCCAAACCCCCACCCCTCCCTTCCTTTCAGATTACCATGTCAGGGACGGTCGTTGACATTTTACTTTCAACCGGAACCACAACCACAACGATCACCACCCAGTACTAAGCAGACAACTTCCAGAAATGGTGCTCTAAACATCTGCTCTTTCACTTATACGCTCGCCTCGCGTGTACACATACACGCACGCGAGCGCACGCACACACGCATGTGTCCTTGCACGCACGCACGCGCGCACGCACACACACACACGCGCGCGCAAAATTACATTAACACAACGATACCCAACCACACCCACACTTGTGCGGCAATAGATACCATATATTGTGCCTTTCCTCATGAACTCATACTGCTCCTTCGTCTTCCTGATCTTTTCCATCAGTAGCCCCCCACCCCCACACCGAAAGCTCCTGGCTCCCCCCCTCCCCCCCCCCCCCCCCCCCCCCCCCCACTCCTTCTCTTGCCTTATCTGATATCTACAAACCCAGATACACAAGCTTACTTCTAGTGTCATACACACTGCCGTATCAAACTGGTGTAAGGCAGACCTGTTGAGAGAAAGGGAAAAGGAAAGGAGAGACTGACACTGAGTGAGAGAGAAAGAAAACAGGGATGGGGAGCAGAAGCGAATCGAACGTCAGACACGGCGGTTAGAAAAACAGGTAATCCTGCAGTTTAGAATACTAAACTCAGGGGGCCGTTCAAATGAAAAAATAGAGGTTGTTTGAGACTGACCTTGATGCGCTGAGTCGAATGCAACCCTCAGCTAAGCTCTACGGCCACTCCTTGTCAATGAACCAGAGACATAATAAATAGTAAACTCAGTCGGTCACTTCCCGAGCAACTATCGGCGAGCCATTTTGATTGCTGGTGACGTGGTGTTTACGTCATCAACTTCTGTGTGTTTTCAGTAGAAAGGAGTACTACTTACCGTGCATTTGATCCAGTTTCGTGGCAAAAGGAGTGGTCTTAGAGCTTAGCTGAGGGTTGCATTCGACTCAGCGCATCGAAGTCAGTCTAAAACACCTTCTACTTTTTCATTTTAACGGCCCCTGAGTTTAGTATTCTAAACTGCAGGATTACCGAAAAACAAGCTACAAGTAAGAAACAGGCCAAATGGACACGGTTAATACACTTTTTTTTTTTAATTTAAAGTGTCAGACGAGGCAAAGTAGAAAACCTGACATGACATGATGGCGTCTAGAGTGTGGCCAAAAGGAAGGAGCCAATGCTTATAGCCGTGAGCGGCGTTTGATTGGTTGGATCAGGGCGGACTTGGCTGGGCGTCTTTTCACTGAGTTAGCTGCGAAATTTGCTCAAACAGAGCAAACCGACAGGCCTAGTTTGCATCAGTTTGATATGGTAAGAATTATAATCACCACGTGGAGTGATGGCCTAGAGGTAACGCGTCCGCCTAGGAAGCAAGAGAATCTGAGCGCGCTGGTTCGAATCACGGATCAGCTGCCGATATTTTCTCCCCCTCCACTGGACCTTGAGTGGTGGTCTGGACGCTAGTCATTTGGATGAGACGATAAACCGAGGTCCCGTGTGCAGCATTCACTTAGCGCACGTAAAAGAACCCGCAGCAACAAAAGGGTTGTTCCCGGCAAAATTCTGTAGAAAAATCCACTTCGATAGGAAAAACAAATATAACTGCATGCAGGAAAAAAAAATAAATGGGTGGCACTGTTTTGTAGCGACGCGCTCTCCCTGGGGAGAGCAGCCTCGAATTTCACACAGAGAAATATGTAGTGATAAAAATAAATACAAATACAAATACCAAAGAGGGAGTATAATTCAAACTCCCCCTGTTGGGTCTACAGCAGTCCAGGATCCAACCCTCGAACCACACCACCCTGTACGGAGCAGGACCACAGCCCTCAACAACTTGAACTTTAGGGGAGAAGTTTGGGGGGTTGGGGGGCGGGGGGGGGGGGAGGGGGAGGCCGTCAGCCAATCAGTTACAGGTCGTTTGATTCCACCAGCATCGAACAACAAAGTGAGAGCGGTATGATCACTGGATTCTCCACTACAATAGGGAATCGTTTACAGCTTGAAGGACTATGACTCTCACTTTGACATTCAGAGCACTGGGCAGAAATCACATTGCGTCAACACCGAGTGATGGCCATCGCAATGCTTTGTTCTAATTAGACAGTCGGATTCCCCTGGTCCGCACCAGTTCTGAGTCGACTGCTGAATGCCAGCCGACGCGACCGACCGAAGCCGACGCATAGCTGAGGCGGTCCACGGGAAGGTTGAACCGGCGATCCCAACTCGGCCCACGCACCCCCTGTGAAGGAGGGGAAGGCCTCGCTCAGCCCGCGGCCGTCCCGAAACCCGCTTCACACTCCAGCCCGACTGACCCAGTCCTCAGAGCCAATCCTAAAACTGAAACTATGACTCTCAAACTAGGTGGCGAGATTGCAGAGGCTCCTAATGCTTGCTGCCTTGGGGGACTAGTTGGCCTTTGAGGACCATGCCAGCGCAGACTGTGCTAAAACCCTCCAGACCGAGATAGCGGGGATGTAACCTGGGCAATACACCCCGGCTCCACTATAACAACATTTTTGCTCAGATAGTCGGGTCAGCAGTTGCCTACTTTGCTGTTCTGATAGTCAAAGTCGGACACGACTGACTATCGCACGTAGGTATTTCGTACTTAATTACACGAACCCAGATACCATCAGTTGCATTTCTTGCATCCAGAAATAGAAATATACAGGTTCTTTCCATGTTTGAGAGTGTCAGTAAAACTAGAGCGGAAGTGGTTTGACACTGCGAGTCTGTTTTCGTTTGTTTGTTTGTTTTTGTGTTTGTTTGTTTTTGTTTGTTGGGTGTTTTGTTTTGGTTTTTTTTTTTGTTGTTGTTGTTGTTTTTTTTGCTTAAGTTGGATCCCAGGGATTTTTTCCGCCTCTTCTTAGTAGCGGGCCTGTATTTACGATCCCAGGCATTTTTTTCCGCTATAACTAGCAGTCCATAAAGTGAGATTTCAGGAATTTTTTTCGCATGCGTTTAGCGAGCCTTTATTATTTTCGCAGGCGCTTAGTGGGTCTTTAACAGGCGTCCAAGAATCTTTTGGTATGCACCATTTGGGCGTTAAATATGGTTTCCAAGGGGTTTTGGAATTCGCTTTGCGTTCCTTTCAGTGGGATCCAACAGAGTCCTCTAATTAGCGGGCCATTGATCAACCAACGTTGTTTCCCAACATGTCTTTGAAGTGAAACCTCAGACTGTAACGTATCTTCCAACACTTCTGTTAACAGATACCTCAGACTGTAACGTTTCTTCCAAACACTTCTGTTAACAGATACCTCAGAATGTAACGTTTCTTCCAAACACTTCTGTTAACAGATACCTCAGACTGTAACGTTTCTTCCAAACACTTCTGTTAACATATACCTCAGAATGTAACGTTTCTTCCAACACTTCTGTTAACAGATACCTCAGACTGTAACGTTTCTTCCAAACACTTCTGTTAACAGATACCTCAGACTGTAACGTTTCTTCCAACACTTCTGTTAACAGATACCTCAGACTGTAACGTTTCTTCCAAACACTTCTGTTAACAGATACCTCAGACTGTAACGTTTCTTCCAAACACTTCTGTTAACATATACCTCAGAATGTAACGTTTCTTCCAAACACTTCTGTTAACATATACCTCAGAATGTAACGTTTCTTCCAACACTTCTGTTAACAGATACCTCAGACTGTAACGTTTCTTCCAACACTTCTGTTAACATATACCTCAGAGTGTAACGGTTCTTCCAACACTTCTTTGAAAACATACCTTAAAGTGTAACATTTCTTCTAACACTTCTCTTTCCAGATACCTCAGACTGTACCGTCTCTTCCAACACTTCTGTTAACATATACCTCAGAGTGTAACGTTTCTTCCAACACTTCCGTTAACAGATACCTCAGTGTGTAACGTTTCCTCCAACATTTCTGTTAACATATACCTCAGAGTGTAACGTTTCTTTCCAACACTTCTGTTAACATATACCTCAGAGTGTAACGTTTCTTTCCAAAACTTCCGTTAACAGATACCTCAGTGTGTAACGTTTCCTCCAACATTTCTGTTAACATATACCTCAGAGTGTAACGGTTCTTCCAACACTTCTTTGAAAACATACCTTAAAGTGTAACATTTCTTCTAACACTTCTCTTTCCAGATACCTCAGACTGTACCGTCTCTTCCAACACTTCTGTTAACAGATGTCTCAGAGTGTAACGTTTCCTCTAACACTTCTCTTTCCAGATACCTCAGACTGTAACGTTTCTTCCAACACTTCCGTTAACAGATACCTCAGAGTGTAACGTTTCCTCCAACATTTCTGTTAACATATACCTCAGACTGTAACGTTTCCTCCAACACTTCTGTTAACATATACCTCAGAGTGTAACGTTTCTTTCCAACACTTCCGTTAACAGATACCTCAGTGTGTAACGTTTCCTCCAACATTTCTGTTAACATATACCTCAGAGTGTAACGTTTCTTCCAACACTTCTGTTAACAGATACCTCAGACTGTAACGTTTCCTCCAACATTTCTGTTAACATATACCTCAGAGTGTAACGGTTCTTCCAACACTTCTTTGAAAACATACCTTAAACTGTAACATTTCTTCTAACACTTCTGTTGCAGATACCTCAGACTGTAACGTATCTTCCAACACTTCTGTTAACATATACCTCAGAGTGTAACGTCTCTTCCAACGCTGCTTTATACTTCACACTGTAACGTTTCTTTTATCATAGATACCTCAGACTATAACGTTTCTTTTATCACAGATACCTCAAACTATAACGTTTCTTTTGTCACAGATACCTCAGACTATAACGTTTCTTTTGTCACAGATACCTCAGACTATAACGTTTCTTTTCTCACAGATACCTCAGACTATAACGTTTCTTTTGTCACAGATACCTCAGACTATAACGTTTCTTTTATCACAGATGCCTCAGACTATAACGTTTCTTTTATCACAGATACCTCAGACTATAACGTTTCTTTTATCACAGATGCCTCAGACTATAACGTTTCTTTTCTCACAGATGCCTCAGACTATAACGTTTCTTTTATCACAGATACCTCAGACTATAACGTTTCTTTTATCACAGATGCCTCAGACTATAACGTTTCTTTTCTCACAGATGCCTCAGACTATAACGTTTCTTTTATCACAGATACCTCAGACTATAACGTTTCTTTTATCACAGATACCTCAGACTATAACGTTTCTTTTGTCACAGATACCTCAGACTATAACGTTTCTTTTATCACAGATGCCTCAGACTATAACGTTTCTTTTCTCACAGATGCCTCAGACTATAACGTTTCTTTTCTCACAGATGCCTCAGACTATAACGTTTCTTTTATCACAGATACCTCAGACTATAACGTTTCTTTTATCACAGATACCTCAGACTATAACGTTTCTTTTGTCACAGATACCTCAGACTATAACGTTTCTTTTCTCACAGATACCTCAGACTATAACGTTTCTTTTGTCACAGATACCTCAGACTATAACGTTTCTTTTATCACAGATACCTCAGACTATAACGTTTCTTTTATCACAGATACCTCAGACTATAACGTTTCTTTTGTCACAGATACCTCAGACTCAGCAGAGGAAACCTCATCACCACACGGACCTCACGAAGAGGAGCGCTACAGACGAGGACAAAGACGAAGAAGACGAAAACGAACACTACGACTGGGTGGAGGAGAAGGGGAAGGAGCAGAAGGAGGGCGAAGCAAGAGGTCCTCAGGAGAGGGACGGCGGCGGTACCTGGAGGTGCAGCTGGTGGTGGACCACACGGTGGTGGCCATGCACGGGCATCGGCGTGTCCAGCACTACGTCCTCACTCTCATGAATATTGTAAGTCCTCGTCCTCGTGCATGTGTGTGTGTGTGTGTGTGTGTGTGTGTGTGTGTGTGTGTGTGTGTAGGGGGGTGTGGGTGGGTGAGTGTCACTGTGTGTGTGTGTGTGTCTGTCTGTCTGTGTGTGGGTGGGGGGGGTCTGGGGGGGTGTTATTGTGTGTGTGTGTGTGTGTGTGTGTGTAGGGGGGTGTGGGTGGGTGAGTGTCACTGTGTGTGTGTGTGTGTCTGTCTGTCTGTGTGTGGGTGGGGGGGGTCTGGGGGGGTGTTATTGTGTGTGTGTGTGTGTGTGTGTGTGTGTAGGGGGGTGTGGGTGGGTGAGTGTCACTGTGTGTGTGTGTGTGTCTGTCTGTCTGTGTGTGGGTGGGGGGGTCTGGGGGGGTGTTATTGTGTGTGTGTGTGTGTGTGTGTGTGTGTAGGGGGGTGTGGGTGGGTGAGTGTCACTGTGTGTGTGTGTGTGTGTCTGTCTGTCTGTGTGTGGGTGGGGGGGGGTCTGGGGGGGTGTTATTGTGTGTGTGTGTGTGTCACAAGAGGAGGGTGGAGTGATTGGGAGGAAGGGGGTGGGGGAAGTTGAATGGGGGCGTCTTCTGTGTGGGGAATCTGGGAGAGGGATTGTAGGTCTGTTCCTGTATGGGGGTTTGTAAGTCTCCGTGCATGTGTGTGTAAGTGATTGGGGATGGCGGTGGGGTGATGGGGGGTACTTTGTAGGGAGTGAGGGGGAGGCTGGAGGGGGGGGGGGGTCTGTGTGGGGGGATCTCGGGGAAGACGAAAGAATCGTGTGTTTATCTCTGTATGGAGGTTAGAGCTCTCTCTCTCTCTCTCTCTCCAATCACTCCCTCTCTCCCTTCTCCCTCCTCCTACACCTCCGCACTGCCCGTTTGATTTGTCTATGTGCATCCATGTTTGTACATATGAGAGAGAGAGAGAGAGAGAGAGAGAGAGAGAGAGAGAGAGTGCGTGCATGCGGGCACTTGTGTTTTGGCATCCACACCCATATCCGCATATTTCTCCCCCACACTTTCCCACGCATATCACATGATATGCACACCTGCACGCGCGCTTTGGTGCATTATAATTAACTTAAACAACGTAACAGTTTTGAGGTGGAGTTGAAAACTCTGTCGAACTGTCAGTAATATCAGAGATAAACAACGTCAAAGTTATTATGCAAGCGCTACCCGAACGCACTGCGCGCGCGCGAGAGTCGTTAAGTGTGGTGTTTCTTTTCAAATTAATTTCTCTCAGACACTTGCTCTGACGTTGTAAAAAACAAAACAAACAACAACAACAACAAAAAAAAGACCATGAAAAAAATTCCTGTTAAATAGATACAGGGAAGTGATTAAACTTGTCAAGAAAATTCTTTAACGTTCTTCGCACGTGTGTGTACGTGTGGATCAGACATATATTTGTGGGGGCAGGGGGTAGGAGATCGGGGGGTGGGAGCTGGACGATATTGTCGGAAATATATTCTCGAGACGTCTGAAATAATTATCTACAGCTCGTGTGTGAGTGATAAGCAGATTGACAGGTTGATCTGAAAGTATGATAGTCAGTCGTGTCCGACTATGACCATCAGAACAGCATTGGAGGCAACTGCTGTCCCAAATGTCCAGGCTAGAATGTGATTATAGTGGAGAGTGCCTTGCCCAAGTTACACCCCCTCTCTCTCGGCCAAGATGGTTTTAGGACAGTCAGTGTTGGGATGGTTGGTTTCCAAATGCCAACTAGCCCCCAAGGCTGCAGCACTAAGAGCCACTGCAATTTTGCGGCCTAGTTTGAGAGTCAATCCTTTAAAAAGACAAAGCTGTAAATGACTTCCCATCACAGTCGAGAAATCATCGATCATACAGCTCTTACTTTGCTCTTAACCATAATGTAAGCTGATGTCAATCTGTGATAATAAGCTTAGCGTCGGGCCTTGATTTGAAAGTATGCACTCTTAAACTATCAATACTTGTCAACAACATTCACACGTCTGGTTTTGCATACTTGTTTTCCCACTCTTCGTATTTTGGGTATCATGACACAGGTTTTCACAGAACATGGTTGTTAATTATCCAGCAGAGGGCTGATTCTGCTTTCGGTATGAGAATATCAGCCTGTGACAAAAATACGTGCTGCTCCGGCTACTTTGAATCCTGCATACATAATACCATTATACTTGTATCCATGGACATTTCTTTGTATTCGTATTTGCGTTCACTGTCTTGTTTCGAAAGCGTAAACATAATGCACTCATGCTTGAAAGAAAATGACGATGTAAGCTCGGGACATTTACGGTTATTTGATTGTCATCATGACGATCATTATCATTGAAGTCATTATTATCAAACATGATTTAGTTCTCTTCCACATCATTACACGATGACTGTTTGGTCATTAGGTCGTGTGCTGGGTAGTGTCCAGACACGTGTTGATAACACTTTTGACTTAAACATGTTAAATTAAAAATCTCTATCTCTTTGCATGGTTTGTTACACGTCAAGTTAAAAATCTTGTTTGCATGGTTTGTTTGTTACACGTCAAGTTAAATTAAAAAAATCTCTGTTTGCATGGTTTGTTTGTTACACGTCAAGTTAAAAAAAACTATCTGTTTACAAAGGTCCACGTGTAAATATTGTCTGGGCACATTCACACCAGTGGGAGATGTCCGATTTGTGTGTGTGTGTGTGTGTTCGAAAATTCAAGGAAAGATCAGATTCCGATGTAACCACGTACTGCCCCCGCGAATGCGCGCGCACACACACACACACACACACACACACACACACACATATATATATATATATATATATACACACACACACACGTGCGCGCGCGAATCACACATATGTACACTCGCATACGCCCTCGTTTACACACACACACATCACCACCCGTCTCCCCTTTCTCCAATCTGCAAAACTTGATATTTCCTAATTCAACCGTTGTGAAACAGTTATCTTGGAAATACGTAAATATTTGTGCTTCCTTCTGCACAAGTGCCTCGCTCCCTGTGCTGAAATGATCATGACTTGTATGGCACGCCTCGTGTTAGATAGCAGATCCTGAGAAAAGTAGAAAAAGAAATGGGACGAATTAGAAAGAAAGGAAGGAAGGAAAGAAAAAAACGAAGAGAGAAACAGTTTTACTAAGGTAAACGAGATAAGAACAATAACACAATAGCAGTGTGGTGTGTTTTCTGCATTGCGCTTTGATACACATACACGCGCGCGCGCACCAAAGAGAGAGAGAGAGAAAGAGAGAGAGAGCTGTGAGGAGGGAATAAATGATCTTGAAGAAGAAAATGAAATCAGTGCGAAAGGAGTGACAGAGACTGTTCGAAAAACAAAGAACGAAAAACAAAATCAATAAAATGAAAAAGAAAGAAAGAACAGAAAAAGAAAGTTTTAAAAAATGCAATAACCAGAAAAAAAGACAGTATGTTGGAAAATCCGGAAATAAAGAGAAGGGAAACGGAGAAGGAAATAAACTAGACGGGAAAAAAACTGATAGGCTATGTGTGTGTGTCGGGGGGGTTGGGGAGTGTTCTGGTCTGGAGGGGTGGAAGTATGGGGCGGGAGGGGGGGGGGTGAAACTTGAGAAGGGAGGAAACTGTTTTGCACGGATGCTATTATTAAAGGCAGATCCACTTCCTCAAAACAAAAAAAAACAAAAAAACACAACAAAAAACAAACAAAAACAAACGGTTTCCCTTCGACCTGAAAACAGCCTCATTACGAGAATGATTTATTTTCCTGCCGGTAATTACCTATACTGCTGCTTCCCTTTGAACTTTGTCTGAAGACTGAGCGGTAAAGAAATGAGTTATGATACTGAAAGCCGTGTCTCCGGAAGAAGCAACAGTCATAATGGTAAGATGTAGTTTTCGGTGGTATGTTTGCATAATTATCTAGACTCAAGTGTGAAGAATTTTAATGGAAAGTCACCGACGTGTATGCACGCGCGTGTACACACGTGTAAACACACCTATACACGCGCACTATCACGCACACACACACACACACACACACACACACACTGAGGTGAGTCAGGTTAGAATGGTGAAGAATGCTAGAAACATACAAAACAATATACTAAAACCAAGTGATTTATTCACCTGCGATGACTGTCAAAAAACACTTGCCAACTATGTATTTCAGTGCATGCGTATTAGATGACCGTTTATTTCTTTGTTCCCTTTGTTCTTTGTTGTGTCTATTAATCCTTCGGGATTTTATGACAATAAATGAAGTCAAGTCAAGTCAAGTCAAGTCACACACACACACACACACATACACACACACACACACACACACACACACACACACACACACACACACACACACACACACGGCCCCACTTTGAAGCATTATCACCACACACATTTCACAATTCAACGTCTGCTTTGGCCTCGTTCTGGAACCTTGATGATCGTCATTTCCAAGAACCAGTTAACATCAGCTATTTCTAGCTATTTCTGCGCTCTTTCTTCTCTTCGCGCACCACTGCCGACCAAGGTTACAAACCTTAAATCAAGGAAAGCAAATAGTTGTGACTTGAATTGTGACAGTTTGAAATAGCTGATTTGATGGAACATGTTGAATGCATTGTGCATTACCAGTGCTGGGAGAATTTACGAAACCACGTTGGTGACAGATCAGAACGTCAGTTTTGACAGGAATCTCCAAAATAGTATTGTTTGCAGTTAGACCGTAAGATATTTTGATGGGAGTCTATTTGCGAACGATGCTGCACTGTTACTGAGTGCTCTTAAAAGGGTATGTTTGTGTGTGGTGTGAGGTGTATATGTTTAAATGTCTGTGTATGTGTGCATGTGGAATTAAAACTAACACCATAGTCTGGTGCGATGTTCCAAAAACATGTTATGTCTAATGAGATAGAGACTTGTTTCTGTTTTAATTGTCCACATGCACCCAAATCCATGTTCGCAGTTAGACTTGACCGTTCACATTGAACACTCAGGCACCCCTGCTGTTTCACCCTTTGACAAAAAAGGAACAGACGAACTGTTCCATGCGCAACCAGTTGGAGAAAGCCTTCAAAAACAGAAGAGCTACATTTAACGATCGTACAACCTGTTACCTGTACAATACACACCTTGATCCCGAAGATGCTACTGTATGGCCAGCTGAAGGAAGGCCACCGCGAACTTGGAAGACCCTGCAAGCGCTTCAAGGACACCTTGAAGACAAACCTCAAAGCCTGTGACATAGACATCGCTTCCTGGGAAACTGATGCCCTTTACCGCTCTCGCTGGAGGATGCTGCGCTCTAGTGGCCTAAAGACGTTTGAAAACAAGACAACGCTGGCCATTAAGGAGAAGTGTGAGCGAAGGAAGCAGGGCTCAACTTCTGGAGACGTTTTCCCTTGCAACACCTGTGGGAAGTGCTGCGCATCCAGAATCGGCCTCTTCTCCCATACGAGAACACACACCGACAGATAAGCCTGCCTGCCTGCTCATCTGTCGGTCCGACGGGAGACCCCAACACACCTTGAGCTGGTCGCTTCGACTGGATCGTTCGCAATTAATAATAATAATAATAATAATGGTATTTATATAGCGCTGGATCTTGTGCAGAGACAAATCAAAGCGCTTTCGCACCAGTCATTCACACGCATGCATAACTCTAATACTGTAGAAACTAAAGACAAGGAAGGGCAGGCAAGGGAGGCTATTTTGGGAAGAGGTGGGTTTTAAGGCCAGACTTGAAAGAGCTGAGTGTGGAGACTTGACGAAGCGAAAAAGGAAGTTCATTCCAATCGCAAGGTCCAGAAACAGAGAAAGAACGGCGGCCAATAGTCGAGTGTTTGAATCTGGGTATTAAGCCTAACTACTGTACACATGAAAATTCTTTTTTTTTTCTTTCAGGCCAACTCGGTGTACCAGCATCCCAGCCTTGGAGTCGACATCCGTGTGGTGGTGACTGAACTGGTGTTGCT
>NC_134893.1:56688130-56695630 GCF_041734735.1 Babylonia areolata | reverse complement strand
CCACCCTCCCCCTCCCGTGAGGTTGAACTAGATGTGAGCCCTTTACGCGAGAAAAAATAAGATTAAAAAAAAAAATATATAATATAAAATTTTAAGATACCATGGAGGGAAAAGGAAACGGGGGGTGGTGGGGGGGGGGGGGGTGAGGTGGCGAGAGAGGAGCGTGGAAGAAACGAAACGAAATTATATTTTTTTTACCAGTGTGTAATGAGAGAAGCAAATATGTTTGCTTTCTTTCTTTCTTTCTTTCTCTCTCTCTCTCTCTCTCTCTCTCTCTCTCTCTCTCTCTCTCTCTCTCTTTATCGAGCCTCAGGGGAAAAAGGGAGGGAGAGACAGACAGGCAGATAGGCACGACGGGAGGGTTGACTACCTTTCATTTCCTCGGGACAAACTGAGAGAACAACACAGAGAGAGTGAGAGATAGAGAGAGAGAGAGAGACGGGGGGAAATGTCACTCCCAACATTTGTATTTGTATTTATATTTGTATTTCTTTTTATCACAACAGATTTCTCTGTGTGAAATTCGGGCTGCTCTCCCCAGGGAGAGCGCGTCGCTATACTACAGCGCCACCCTTTTTTTTTTTTTTTTTTTTTTTTTTTTTTTTTTCCTGCGTGCAGTTTTATTTGTTTTTTCCTATCGAAGTGGATTTTTCTACAGAATTTTGCCAGGAACAACCCTTTTGTTGCCGTGGGTTCTTTTACGTGCGCTAAGTGCATGCTGCACACGGGACCTCGGTTTATCGTCTCATCCGAATGACTAGCGTCCAGACCACCACTCAAGGTCTAGTGGAGGGGGAGAAAATATCGGCGGCTGAGCCGTGATTCGAACCAGCGCGCTCAGATTATCTCGCTTCCTAGGCGGACGTGTTACCTCTAGGCCATCACTCCACTTCCAAAAAAGAAAGAAACGGGGGAAAAAAAGAGAGGTCAGTCCCAAAATAGAATGAGAAGACCGACCGACAGACGCACAAGAGGAAGGGGAAAAAAAAGAAAAGAAAGGAGAGAAATAGAAGCAGGGAAAAGAAACAACAGAAGGGATGAAAGAAAGGAGCGACGAGGAAAAGAAGTGAGGAATTCTACACAAACAAAAAACCAGCACACACACACAAAAAAAAAAACAAAAAAAACGCGCACACATGCGCGCGCACGAACACACAACTCTCTCTCTCTCTCTCTCTCTCTCTCTCTCTCTCTCTCTCTCTCTTTGTTTTTTTGTGTTTTTTTTGTTTTGGTTTGTTTTTGTTTTTTGGGTTGTTGTTTTTTTTTGTTGTTCTTGGAAGAGTGAAAGGGGGGACACTTTTTTAAATCTAATTTTACTTTTTTTCTTGAAGTATTTGCTTTTGTTCTTGCATTTTATTTGCATTTTTCTTACTCTCCTCCCACCACCCCCACCACCCCACTCCACCCCCCGTTCGCCGGATGTAAAAAATAATAATAATAAATTGTGCTTATTCCCTTACACTCGTGAAATAAAATTTCGTTCGTTCGTTCTCTCTCTCTTTCTTTCACTTTCTCTCTCACGCACGTTCACACACACACACACACACACACACACACACACACACACACACACACACACACACACACACACACACACACACACACACACACACACACACACTGGCACACACACACACACACACACACACACACACACACACACACACACACACACACACAGAGAGAGAGAGAGTCTTCACCTTCATAGCTCAATGCCAAGGAACGAATAGCGAACTCCTATCATTTATTTCCAAGGGAAGGACGTACCTTTGATCCATGACGCTGTTGTGTTGTGAGGATTTCTTGAAGAAGAAAAAAAAAAAAACTGGTCTGGGAGAAAAAAGATAAAGGATGCAAGCATACGATATTGTCTTACAAAATAAACCTCTCACCGCAGACTGTGTGTCTGTGTCCGTGTCTGTGTGTCTGTGTCTGTGTAGTGTGGGTGTATGTATGCGTTAAACACACACACACACACACACACACACACACACACACACACACACACACACACACACACACACAAACACACACACACACAGAATCCAGATGGTTTATTCATGTATAGGCCTTGGTACCCTATAAAGGGGTATATAAACATTATGTTTGTAAACGTTACATTACAATGCATGTAAACGTGAAAACACTGCGTCTAACAAAAAATGGAAAGAAAACTGTACTTCGGAGAGTCGTTTCTGTTGTATAATTATGGGGGGGAACATATAAAAATAATAATGTGTGCGTGCACGCGCGCGCGCGCGTGTGTGTGTGTGTGTGTGTGTGTCTCTCTCTCTCTCTCTCTCTCTCTCTGTTAAAATGCTTTATCTTTGACGTTTTTGCCATTATTGCGAGGAATACGGGATCCATTTTATGCTTCTCCGTCCAGCTCTTCAACACTTTGAAATACATACCAGCTGAAATATTTCCTTAAACCATGTCGCTTCCAACAAAGCCCTAGTGACGGTGCGACGAGGCAGAGTGAAACTGAAAGGTAAACTGAAAGTGCCTGTGTGTGTGTGTTGTGTGTGTGTGTGTGTTGTGTGTGTGTGTGTGTGTGTGTGTGTGTGTGTGTGTGTGTGTGTGTGTGTGTGTGTGTGTGTGTGTGTGTGTGTGTGTGCTGCATGCAGGCTACGCCCCCATCACAGGAATGTGTAACCCTTCACGTGCCTGTGCCGCTGTAACGGAGGAGGGCTTCACGTCAGGCTTCATCATCGCTCACGAAATGGCTCACGTGTAAGGAAGGTCCCGGCGTTTTTTTGTTTTTGTTTTTTTTGTTTGTTTGTTTGTTTTTTCGTTTTACCTGTTTTAGTTTTTTAACTTTTCGTTCATTGTTTTGTTTTATTTTCTGTCTTTTTTTTTTCTTAGTATTCACAAAACTTACACAATTAAACAATATAAGTATCATAGACAACGTATTCCAGCTATTTTCTTTTCATAATACTAATTTCTTTGTGTATTTGTTTTTTGTTTTGTTTTGTTTTGTTTTGCTTGTTTTGTCACGTAAATTGCTCTTTAATCAGCGTTTTTCTACTGAGTTGCACATATGGACACGCATACGTGCAGGCTTACAGACGCAGATCGACAGACACACAAACAAGCACACACACTCACGCACACGGACGCACGGCACACACGCACACGGACGTAGTGTAGGGTAAGCTCTCAAAGCTTGACCAGCTCGCAGGTCCAGCATGTAGCTATATCTTCGTCATAGAGATAGTGCACAATACAATGCAAATTCAACGCAAAATGCAATACAAATGCAATATATTACAATACAGAACAATACAACGCATTTTTGTATACAGTTACGATGCATTGCGCTACAGCGCAACATAATAAATCCAAAACAATATAATAAAGTGCAATAAAATAAAATAAAACAGCCCAGCACCACACGGTGGAATACAACACCATACAATACAAGATGTATATGATGCAATACAACTACAATATATCACACTACAACTATGACACAATACAACACACTACAGTACAGCGATACAAATGCATCGCAATACCACACTACCCCACACCAAACCACACCACAACCACAACCACAACCACGCCACACCACAACCACGCCACACCACAACCACGCCACACCACAACCACAACCACGCCACACCACAACCACGCCACACCACAACCACAACCACGCCACACCACAACCACAACCACGCCACACCACAACCACGCCACACCACAACCACAACCACAACCACGCCACACCACAACCACGCCACACCACAACCACGCCACACCACAACCACAACCACGCCACACCACAACCACGCCACACCACAACCACGCCACACCACAACCACAACCACGCCACACCACAACCACGCCACACCACAACCACAACCACGCCACACCACAACCACGCCACACCACAACCACGCCACACCACAACCACGCCACACCACAACCACAACCACGCCACACCACAACCACGCCACACCACAACCACAACCACGCCACACCACAACCACAACCACGCCACACCACAACCACGCCACACCACAACCACAACCACGCCACAACCACAACCACAACCACGCCACACCACAACCACGCCACACCACAACCACAACCACGCCACAACCACAACCACGCCACACCACAACCACGCCACACCACAACCACAACCACGCCACACCACAACCACGCCACACCACAACCACGCCACACCACAACCACAACCACGCTACACCACAACCACGCCACACCACAACCACGCCACACCACAACCACAACCACGCCACACCACAACCACGACACACCACAACCACAACCACGCCACACCACAACCACGACACACCACAACCACGACACACCACAACCACGACACACCACAACCACAACCACGCCACACCACAACCACAACCACGCCACACCACAACCACGACACACCACAACCACGCCACACCACAACCACAACCACGCCACACCACAACCACAACCACGCCACACCACATAACAGCCACACCACCACCACGCAACATCAGAACCACATAACAATCACACTACACCGTATCTTCAGCATCATGATGACTCTGTGTGTGTGTGTGTGTGTGTGTGTGTGTGTGTGTGTGTGTGTGTGTGTGTGTGTGTGTGTGTGTGTGTGTGTGTGTGTGTGTGTGTGTGTGTGCACCAGGTTCGGGCTGGTGCATGACGGGGAGGGCAGCCCCTGCAGGGGTCCGGCATACAGCACGGCCATCATGGCGCCTCTGGTGGAGGCCAAGATCAACCGCTTCCGGTGGTCCCAGTGCTCCAGAGCCCGTATGCAGGAAGTCATCCCGTAAGGACAACACCACAGTACAATCCAATCCAATCCAATCCAGTCCAGTCCAATCCAACCCAACCCAACCCAACCCAACCCAACCCAACCCAATCCAATCCAATCCAACCCAATCCAACCCAACCCAATCCAACCCAACCCAATCCAATCCAATCCAACCCAACCCAACCCAATCCAACCCAACCCAATCCAACCCAACCCAAACCCATCCAATCCAATCCAATGCAACCCAATCCAACCCAACCCAACTCAACCCACCCAATCCAATGCAACCCAACCCAACCCATCCAATCCAATCCAATGCAACCCAACCCAACCCAACCCATCCAATCCAATCCAATGCAACCCAACCCAACCCATCCAATCCAATCCAATGCAACCCAACCCAACCCAACCCATCCAATCCAATCCAATGCAACCCAACCCAACCCAACCCATCCAATCCAATCCAATGCAACCCAACCCAACCCAACCCAATCCAATCCAATCCAACCCAATCCAATCCAACCCAATCCAACCCAATCCAATCCAATCCAATGCAACCCAATCCAACCTAACCCTACCAATCCAATCCAATGCAACCCAATCCAACCCAATCCAACCCATTCCAATCCAATCCAATCCAATCCAACACAACCCAACCCAACCCATTCCAATCCAATCCAATGCAACCCAACCCAACACAACCCAATCTAATCCAATCCAACCCAACCCAACCCAACCAATCCAATCCAATGCAACCCAACTCAACCCAACCCAATCCAACCCAATCCAATCCAATCCAATACAATGCAATGTAATAAATACAATACAATACAATACAACACCAGGCCCAACGCTCAGTTTACACCACAGAATGACACAAGCGTGCAATTTGGCCAACAGCAACGTGAGAGCTGTATGATCAATGGTTCATTCATTGCATTTTGAAATCATATCCAGTTTAGTCTTTTGTGAAGGACTATGTGAAGGACTATGAAACGTGAGCGAAGGAAGCAGGGCTCAACTTCTGGAGACATAAGATAAGATAAGATAAGAATAACTTTATTATCTCCAACTGGAGAAATTTGGTCAGGTGCATTATCACAACATAGACAAGTAAACAATATGGGGACCATAACTGTAAAAGCCAACAACAGCCCCAACAAATATTACGAAGATACAAATGTAAAAAATATCACATACATCGTTTCATACATACATCCACACACTGCAGGTAATAACTAGTATTCTTAATGTAAAAACAGAAAGAATTAAGAAACATTATTTGAATATAATTATAAACATAGCCTACTATACTGCACATTGATTATAATAGACAGATAAGATAAAAATAAAGATGAATTGCGGAAAACCACAACCAGATAATCAGCACACACCCGCACCGCACCCCCCACCCCCCCACCCACCCCACCCCACACACGCAGATAACTTGATCAAACAAGAGTAATAAACATATGTTCTCAAATAAAAGCATTTCACATATTCGCTTTTAAAAACATTGCAATTAAATATTACATCGTAATTATTGAACAGAAATATATTCCCTTGCAACACCTGTGGGAAGTGCTGTGCATCCAGAATCGCCCTCTTCTCCCATATGAGGACACACACCGACAGATAAGGCAGGCGGGAGACTCCATCATCATGACTCTCAAAATAGGGGGCAAGATTGCACTGGCTCTTTAGTGCTGCAGCCTTGGGGGCTGGTTTGGCCTTTGGGAACCATCCCAACGCCGACTGTCCTAAAACCCTCTTGGCCGAAAGAGTGGTGATGTGACTTGGGTAAGACACTCTCTACATTTATCAGTTTCTAACCAGGATATTTGGGACAGAGGTTGTCTCCTCTGCTGTTCTGATGGTCATAGTCAGACACTACAGACCAATATAGATACAACAATGCAATACAATACAATACAATACAATGCAATACAATACAATGCAATGCAATACAATACAATGCAATACAATACAATACAATACAATGCAATACAATACAATACAATACAATGCAATACAATACAATGCAATACAATACAATGCAATACAATACAATACAATACAATACAGTGTGGCCAGCCGCCGTGGTGCAGTGATTAGCGTCACGGACTGACAGCTGGTTCACACGACACGACACGACATCACGAGTGGAGTGATGGCCTAGAGGTAACGTGTCCGCCTAGGAAGCGAGAGAATCTGAGCGCGCTGGTTCGAATCACGGCTCAGCCGCCGATATTTTCCCCCCCTCCACAAGACCTTGAGTGGTGGTCTGGACGCTAGTCATTCGGATGAGACGATAAACCGAGGTCCCGTGTGCAGCATGCACTTAGCGCACGTAAAAGAACCCACGGCAATAAAAGGGTTGTTCCTGGCAAAATTCTGAAGAAAAATCCACTTCGATAGGAAAAACAAATAAATCTGCACGCAGGCAAAAAAATACAAAAAAAAAGGGGGGGGGGGGGGTGGCGCTGTAGTATAGTGACGCGCTCTCCCTGGAGAGAGCATCCCGAATTTCACACAGAGAAATCTGTTGTGATAAAAAGAAATACAAATACAAATACATCAAATACGATACGATGTCACAGACACCTGTTCTGTCTGGACGACAACCCGGACATAGACAGCGGCCTAGATGACCACTACGATCTGGACAGCGGTCACCTGTTGCCGGACGACGTGGGCCGCCAGTGGTCACT
>NC_134893.1:56650630-56685630 GCF_041734735.1 Babylonia areolata | reverse complement strand
GTGTGTGTGTGTGTGTGTGTGTGTGTGTGTGTGTGTGTGTGGTGTGTGTGTGTGTGTGTGTGTGTGTGTGTGAGCAGGCCGACCTACGGGGGCAGGCCGTGTTCAGGGGCGGCAGAGGACTGGGACACCTGTGTGGCCACCAAGCCTCGGGGGATCATTTTGGCCACTGTAAGTGACAACACCACGGCACCACGGAAACTTCTTCTTCTCCTCCTCCTTCTTTTCCTTCTTCTTCTTCTTCTTTAATATGTTTTTTTTCTCTTCAAATCGTTCTTCTTCTTCTTCTTCTTCTTCTTCTTCTTCTTCTTTCGTGGGCTGCAACTCCCACGTTCACTCGTATGTACACGAGTGGGCTTTTACGTTTATGACCGTTTTTACCCCGCCATGTAGGCAGCCATAATCCAGTTTTCGGGGGTGTGCATGCTGGGTATGTTCTTGTTTCCATAACCCACCGAACGCTGACAGGGATTGCAGGATCTCTAACGTGCGTATTTGATCTTCTGCTTGCGTATACACACGAAGGGAGTTCAGGCACATCAGGTCTCCACATTTGTTGACCTGGGAGATCAGTAAAATCTCCACCCTTTGCCCACCAGACGCCGTTACAGAGATTCGAACCCAGGGACCCTCAGATTGAAAGTCCAACGCTTTAACCACTCGGCTATTGCGTCCGTCACCACGGATATCATTGAAATGTTTACTTACTGTCCCGTATTCCCTTTGGCCTGAAGGACAATTAAAATATTGTCGGGTGGAGGGATGGGGGGGGAAGGATTCTAGTCCATTTTATTTGCGTATTTTACTTATTCTCTGACCTTTTCTTCATTCATGAATGAATTACTGCCTTGAAAGGTTGTATTGGTCCATTTTGTGGTAGATTGTAGACGTTGGTACATCTGTCAGTATTGTAGACTGTAATTACGTCTCTTAGGCTATATTAGGGTTAATAATTTTTTTTTAAAAAGACGTTTCTTAGAGAGATCACTTTTGGAGTTTCATGACTGTCCAACAGGTCCGGCATTGTCTTACATTGCTGACATTGCTTATCCTCAGATATTACATGAGCAAAGCAGATGTTGAGGGTTTTTTCCCCCTTTTTTATGTTCAAGCGGCCCTATTAAATAATGTACTTGAGGGAAAGAATGGGGAACGTTAGGCTTTATATATATATATATATATATGTGTGTGTGTGTGTGTGTGTGTGTGTGTGTGTGTGCGTGCGCGCGCGCGCCAACTCAAATATGTATTGACACCTCCATGAAACTGACATTGCCTTCATTTTCAACCGAGACCGTGGTTCCAATCCATGCAGTAGACGATGGTTGGTTCTAGGGGCTCTGAAATCCCAACGCGATTCGTTCAGACGTTTTGCCATAGAGCGCGAAATTTAACCGGAATAGGGTCTCGAGTTCGAATCACAGCTGGTCAGGTGGGCTGAAGGCGGAGATTTTTTTTCCCCCGATTTCCTAGGTATTTTTGGGACTGACCTGAACTGCAGCAGCTATATTCAGACAGAGGCGGTGACTAACAAAAACATCCTACGGTAAGTTCGAACATTGCTATCTGTTTTGATTTGCCTCATAATATTCGAACGATATACCCCCGAAAGCGGAGTATGGCTGCCTACATGGCGGGATAAAAACGGTCATGCACGTAAAAGCCCGCTCGTGTACATACGAGTGAACGTGGGAGTTGCAGCCCACGAAAGAAGAAGAAGAAGAAGTAGAAGAACGATATGAAGAAAAAAAAAGAACATATTAATGGTACAAACCGGTACAAAGCTTATATATTATCTTTCAAAACAAGGTTGTTGTTGTTTTCTCTTTAATATTGTAATGAAAACCTTGTATGAAAAAAAACACATTAAAGATAAAAACAGTTACAAAGCTTAAATATTATCTTTCAAAAACAAGCTTGCTGTCTGTTTGCTTTTTTTGTTGTTTGTTGTTTTTTTTGTTGTTTTTTTTTCTTTGTTTCTGTTGTGTGTTTTTTTATCGCTTTAATATTGTAATGAAAACTTATGAAAGATATGAAAAAACACGTTCAAGATAAAAACCGTTACAAAGCTTGAAAATTATCTTTCAAAACAAGGCTGTTAGGTGTTTTTTTTCTCTTTAATATTGTAATGAAAACCCTGTATGAGCCCTGGCGGTGGGGTGTGTATTACAGCAGCTCTGTCGGAAGGGCTATGACCAGAGGGCCGTCCAGTGTGCAGCGTGGAACGAACTCAACATGAGGCATGGACAACACGACTGGAAGCCACACCCCGCTAAAAGAGGTCAGCACGGACACGCGCGCGTTCACACACACACATATATGTATACACATACACACACACGCGCGCGCAAACACACACACACACACACACACACACACACACACACACACACACACACACACACACACACGCACGCACGCACGCACGCACGCACACACACCTTTATTCACTCTCTCTTTCTTTTTCTATTTGTTCTCCCTCCCTCCTTCCCTCCGTTCTATCTCTCTCTCTCTCTCTCTCTCTCACACACACACACACACACACACACACACACACACACACACACACACACACACATTTCTGACAGCCATGAAGTGATTCACACACACACACACACACATATATATATACACACGCGCGCGCGCGCGCACGCACGCACGCACGCACACACACACACACACACATGATGACATTGCATATCATAAACAAAAACAGTTTTAAAGCCACTGCATGTATATGACTATTGCCAACAGAGAGGGACCGCTGCAAGCAGACGTGCATCTCCAGCACCACACGGGAGGTGGTGACCTATTCCTCCCCTATCGCAGACGGCACTCCCTGTGACTACAACACCACCGATATCTGCTACCGGGGGAGATGTCTGGTCAGTTACACACACACACCACACACAGCACGTCCTACATGTCTGGTCAGTCACACACCACACACATCACGTGAGACATGTCTGGTCAGTCACACACACACACCACACACATCACGTGAGACATGTCTGGTCAGTCACACACACACACCACACACATCACGTGAGACATGTCTGGTCAGTCACACACACACACACCACACACATCACGTGAGACATGTCTGGTCAGTCACACACACACCACACACATTACGTGAGACATGTCTGGTCAGTCACACACACACACACCACACACATCACGTGAGACATGTCTGGTCAGTCACACACACACCACACACATCACGTGAGACATGTCTGGTCAGTCACACACACACACCACACACATTACGTGAAACATGTCTGGTTAGTCACACACACACACACCACACACATCACGTGAGACATGTCTGGTCAGTCACACACACACCACACACATTACGTGAGACATGTCTGGTCAGTCACACACACACCACACACATTACGTGAGACATGTCTGGTCAGTCACACACACACCACACACATTACGTGAGACATGTCTGGTCAGTCACACACACACCACACACATCACGTGAGACATGTCTGGTCAGTCACACACCCCACACATCACGTGAGACATGTCTGGTCAGTCACACACACCACACACATCACGTGGGACATGTCTGGTCAGTCACACACACCACACACATCACGTGGGACATGTCTGGTCAGTCACACACACCACACACATCACGTGAGACATGTCTGGTCAGTCACACACACACACCACACACATCACGTGAGACATGTCTGGTCAGTCACACACACACACACCACACATCACGTGAGACATGTCTGGTCAGTCACACACACACCACACACATCACGTGAGACATGTCTGGTCAGTCACACACACACCACACACATCACGTGAGACATGTCTGGTCAGTCACACACACACACCACACATCACGTGAGACATGTCTGGTCAGTCACACACACACCACACATCACGTGAGACATGTCTGGTCAGTCACACACACACCACACACATCACGTGAAACATGTCTGGTCAGTCACACACACACACCACACATCACGTCAGACATGTCTGGTCAGTCACACACACACACCACACACATCACGTGAGACATGTCTGGTCAGTCACACACACACACACACACCACACACATTACGTGAGACATTTCTGGTCAGTCAGACTCGCCACACATATCACGTGAGACATGTCTGGTCAGTCACACACACACACACACACACACCACACACATCACGTGAGACATGTCTGGTCAGTCACACACACACACACACCACACATCACGTCAGACATGTCTGGTCAGTCACACACACATACACACACACAACACATGCGATTTTCAGAGCTGTAGAAACTTACCACACACACACACACACACACACACACACACACACACACAACGTTTAGATTACAGTACTGTTACTAAGCTGAAATACATCTTCCGAAACAACGTTTCAGGCGTTTTTCGCAGACTGCAGACTGCACTGCAGACTACCCATGCTCTGACTCCTATCATCGTTGTGGCTTTCAGGCCGTTGGTTGTGACGGAGTGCGGGATTCCAACAAGACGTTTGACTCGTGTGGGGTGTGTGGGGGTGACCACTCCCGGTGCAAGACTGTCTCCGGTCACTTCGTCAGACACCCCTCCTCCGGTCAGTGCCTTCTTCCTCCCCCATTCCTCTCCATTCCTCCTTCTTCTTCTTCCTCCTCCTTGATAATCCTCCCAAAACATGTATCTAAGTACTTCCCTCCTCTTCCTTAATAATCCTTCCCGAGCGTGTATCTAAATATTTCCTCCTCCTTGGCAATCCTCCCAGAATATGTATCTAAGTACTTCCTCCTCCTTGATAATCCTCCCACAACATGTACATAAGTACTTCCTCCTCCTTGATAATCCTACCACAACATGTACATAAGTACTTCCTCCTCATTGATAATCCTCGCAGAACATGTATCTAAGTACTTCTCCTTAATGATCCTCCCAGAACATGTATCTAAGTACTTCCTCCTCCTTGATAATCCTCCCAGAACATGTATCTAAGTACTTCCTCCTCCTTGATGATCCTCCCAGAACATGTATCTAAGTGCTTCCTCCTCCTTGATAATCCTCTCAGAATATGTATCTAAGTACTTCCTCCTCCTTAATAATCCTCCCAGAACATGTATCTAAGTACTTCCTCCTCCTTGATGATCCTCCCAGAACATGTATCTAAGTACTTCCTCCTCCTTAATAATCCTCCCAGAACATGTATCTAAGTACTTCCTCCTCCTTGATAATCCTCCCACAACATGTACAAAAGTACTTCCTCCTCCTTGATAATCCTCCCACAACATGTACATAAGTACTTCCTCCTCCTTGATGATCCCCTCAGAACATGTATCTGAGTACTTCCTCCTCCTTGATAATCCTCCCACAACATGTACATAAGTACTACCTC
Organism: Babylonia areolata; assembly: GCF_041734735.1. NCBI lineage: Eukaryota > Metazoa > Mollusca > Gastropoda > Neogastropoda > Buccinidae > Babylonia > Babylonia areolata. Next base: position 56,680,243 of record NC_134893.1, on the reverse strand, counting down.
CTCCTTAATAATCCTCCCAGAGCATGTATCTAAGTACTTCCTCCTCCTTGATAATCCTCCCATAACATATATCTAAGTACTTCCTCCTCCTTGATAATCCTCCCACAACATGTTTCTGAGTACTTCCTCCTTGATAATCCTCTCAGAACATGTATCTAAGTACTTCCTCCTCTTCCTTGATAATCCTCCCAGAACATGTATCTAAGTACTTCCTCCTCCTTGATAATCCTCTCAGAACATGTATCTAAGTGCTTCCTCCTCTTCCTTGATAATCCTCCCAGAACATGTATCTAAGTGCTTCCTGCTCCTCCTTGATAATCCTCCCAGAACATGTATCTGAGTACTTCCTCCACATTAATGATCCTCCCAGAACATGTATGTAAGTGCTTCCTCCCCCTTGAAAATCCTACCACAGCATGTATCTAAGTACTTCCTCCTCCTTGATAATCCTCCCAGAACATGTATCTAAGTACTTCCTCCTCCTTGATAATCCTCCCAGAACATGTATCTAAGTACTTCCTCCTCCTTGATAATCCTCCCAGAACATGTATCTAAGTACTTCCTCCTCCTTGATAATCCTCCCAGAACATGTATCTTAGTGCTTCCTCCTCTTCCTTGATAATCCTCCCAGAACATGTATCTAAGTACTTCCTCCTCCTTAATAATCCTCCCAGAACATGTATCTAAGTACTTCCTCCTCCTTGATAATCCTCCCATAACATGTATCTAAGTACTTCCTCGTCCTTGATAATCCCCCAGAACATGTATCTAAGTACTTCTTCCTCTTCCTTGATAATCCACCCAGAACATGTATCTAAGTACTTCCTCCTCCTTGATTATCCTCCCGGAACATGTACCTAAGTACTTCCTCGTCCTTGATAATCCTCCCAGAACATGTATTTAAGTACTTCCTCGTCCTTGATAATCCTCCCAGAACATGTATCTAAGTATAATCCTCCCAGAACATGTATCTAAGTACTTCTTCCTCTTCCTTGATAATCCACCCAGAACATGTATCTAAGTATTTATTGAAGAAGAACACCGAACCATCGATTGCCTATTCAGACAAGACGCATACATGGTATTGAAATAGATAAAAGATTGTTCATTACATTTAGTTTGAATGAGCCTGGTGATGAGTTCCATTATAAATTTCGATGTTCTTGACATGACAGAAAACATTTGTTAAAGTCATATTACATCAGAAACCTGAACGGTTTTTAGGTTCTCACAATTGTTCTTGACAAAGAATTAATCATCTTTGTTGAAACCATCTAATTTTCTAAACTTTAAAAAAAAAAATTCTAATCGGCTAGATTTCTATACACATTGAGTTAGTTAGCTATGGTGCAGTTTATGTTATTTTGAAATTTGATGCTTTTATGTTCAGGTAATACTTTAAACGCGGCATTATTTCATTTATTTACTCAAAAGTTCGTTATGTACTGTTTAACCTCGCCACATATATTGTCGCCATGTATTGTTTGCCTTTTGACCCTTTTGTTTTGTCGTTGTTTTTTTGTTGTTATTGTTTTCGTATGCCCCCAAAGTGTCTTTTTGGAAGAAATCTTGACGACGTGACATGACCTACCTTGCCTTTGTTTTGTTTTTTTGTTTTTTAAACTCACATCGTCTTCCCGTTTTATTGATTAATTTATTCATTTATTCATTTTTAAGGTGACATGGCAGATTCAGTTAGGCGTCGAATTTTTTTTTTCTAGTCTTCGCCAGTTATGGTTCGAGGCGCGGGGAAAATGGGAGCAAAGTGCCTTTCCTGAGGCCACAACACCATGTTGAAACGGGGCATCGAACCCTGGTCACTGGTGAACACCGGATCAGAAGTGCAACGCTTTACCGATTCCAACACAGCTCCTCCTAAAAGCAGAGTAACGCTTATGATGTTTGTTCCACTGCACTTTAGCCAACAGACTGACATAAGCTTACAGTAGGGCCAACAGCAAAGTGATAGCTGTATGATCAATGGTTTCTCCATTGCAGAGGGAAGTCGTCTACAGCTTATTCTTTTCCGAAGGACTATGACTCTTAAACTAGAAGGCAGGATTGCACTGGCTCTTAGTGCTGCAGCCTTGAGGGCTAGTTGGCCTTGGGGAATCATCCCAACGCCGACTGTCCTAAAACCCTCATGGCCGAGAGAGTGGGGATGTAACTTGGGCAAGACATTCTCCACTAAAAAAAAAAAAAAAAAAAATTCTAGCCCAGATGGTCGGGACAGCAGATGCCTCCTCTGCTGTTTTGGTGGTCATAGTCGGACACGACTGACGATCATGCATTAGCTAACTCAATACATTAGCTTACTCAATGTTCAATGTCTGCTTGCTTGTTGTTCACACAAAGTACGCTGTGTGAAGACTGGACTCCGTGTGTCTGCAGAGGACCAGTACGAGCCTGTGCTCTTCCTGCCCGAGGGGTCCCGTCATATAGAGGTGGTGAGGAGAGGGTCGGCAAACCAGTTCATTGGTGCGTATGTATGTATGTTTGTATGTATGTATGTATGTATGTATGTTCTGAAAGGAGGATAATGAGGAGGAGGATAATGCTGCTACTACTACTACTACTACTACTACAACAACTAATAATAATAATAACAATAATAATACCATTGAGAAGAAGAAGAAGATAGATAGATAGATAACGATGATGATGATAATTTGATTTAGCGATTTCAAACATACACACTTACAAACACGCGCGCGCGCGCGTGCTTGCACAGACACACATGGACGAAATAATATGTGGACCATGTACATGCAGAGTTTTGAAGTAAAAGAAAACTGAACCTACTAGAATTGTGATAAAGTAAGTGTACCAACTCTTATTGTGAATAAATCAAGTAGTACAGACTTCAGGCGGAATGGATAAAACGCTCTTCTGCCTATTCAGTGTCCGTGAGGGTCTGGGTTCGAATCCCGCTCTCGCCCTTCTTCTTCTTCTTTCCGTTACACGACCAACATCGACTTGCCGATGACTCTGTCGTGGTTCATGCATGCTGGGTATTTTCGTGTCTCCATAACCCACCGAACACTGACATGGGTTACAGGATCTTTAACGTGCGTATTTGATCTTCTGCGTGCGTATACACACGAAGGGGGTTCAGGCACTAGCAGGTCTGCACATATGTTGACCTTGGAGATAGGAAAAATCTCCACCCTTTACCCACCAGGCGCCGTCACCGTGATTCGAACCCGGGACCCTCAGATTGAAAGTCCAACACCTAAACCACTCGGCTATTGCGCCCTTTCTCCGAAGTTTGACTGAGTGTCTACTCCTTCGGATGAGACGATAAACCGAGGTCCCGTGTGCAGCACGCACTTAGCGCACTGAAAAACAACAACATAACAACAAAGGTATTGTCCACTGGCAAAATTCTGTAGAAAAAAAAAGGAATCCACTCACATAGGTACACAAATATGCATGCAAGCATCAAGGCCTGACTAAGCGCGTTGGGTTATGCTGCTTGGTCCAAACACAGTTTGATATGAATACTTATACAGCGCATATCATCGGTCGGAGACCAAGCTCTAAGCGCTTTACAAACTAGGGGTCATTTGCACAACAGGCTGCCTACCTGGGTAGAGCCGACTGACGGCTGCCGTTTGTGTGCCCATCAGTCGTTTCATGTGTCATTCAGTCAGATTTCAGGCACGCACACACACACACACACACACACACACACACACACACACACACACACACACACACACACACCTAACCAAACCAAACCAAACCAAAACAAAAACACCCACAAAAAACAAAAACAAAAGCAAATAAACACCAAAACAAGCAAGCAAGAACCCCTCTCCCCCCAACAACAACAACAATAACAACAAAGTTGAAAAAAAGAGAAAAAAAAGTATCCTAGGATCCCAGACAGGGCCCCACTCACCATGACCTCCAGACTGCCGTACAGGGGCCCCGTGGAACGCAGACTCAGAAATACAGCCAAGGCTGGCGAAATTTGTTCATGAATGATTGTCTTCTTAATATGCTCATGTTTATGTTTCATTGTGTCTTATAAACTTTAAGGTTTTATGACATTAAAAAGTATTCTATTCTATTCTATTCTGTTCACACACACACACACACACACACACACACACACACACACACACACACACACACACTAAGACAGACATGTAACATGTTACGTGTATGACGTGGACATTTTCCACAGACCAAAGCACACGTGTGTGTCCTTTCAGCTCTCAGGGATCCGGAGGAGGACCGCTACGTCCTGAACGGGAACCAGACACGCGAGGACTCTCGGGACTTCGTGGAGGCGGGGGCCCTGTGGGAGTACGAGCGGAAGTTCGCCTTCCAGAGTCTGCGCTCCACGGGCCCCCTGTACGGTAGTTTGGAGGTCATGGTGAGTGGGGCCCTGTCTGGGATCCTAGGATACTTTTTTTTTTTTTCGTCTTTGTTGTTATTGTTGTTGTTGGGGGGAGTGGGGTTCTTGCTTGCTTGTTTTGGTGTTTATTTGCTTTGGGGTTTTTTTTGTGGGTGTTTTTGTTTTGGTTTGGTTTGGTTTAGTTTGGTTAGGTTTGATTTGATTTGGGTTGGGTTTTTTTCAATATGATTAGTATCAGTTTCAATTTCAGTGAGGCTTCAAAGCTTACGGACTCTGATCCAAGTGTAGCCTTATGCGTTGCACCACATCTCCTTAAAGAAAAAGGGAAGAAAATAAAAGAAAAAATAATGCCAGTGGCACGAGAAGCAGGGGCGTACTTTTAGACCCATCGCGATGGTCAGGCCTTCGGATGAGGAAGGAGAAAAAAGAATTATTTATTCTCTGTATGGAAAGATGTGTGATCAAGATGCGGCAAAGCTGTGGCAGTCAGTATTTGGTAAATGTATAACAGTCAGCGTGTTTTTGTTTGTTTTTTCCTGAAAAACACTGCTGTAAGAATTCTAAAAAGGATCTCTTTTTTTTAATAATTTTCTAATCTGTGTGCGTTCGTTTGTGCCTGAGTGTGTGCGTGCGTGCGTGTATGTGTGTGTGTGTGCGTGTGTGTGTGTGTGTGTGTGTGTGTGTGTGCGTGCGTGCGTGCGTGTATGTGTGTGTGTGTGTGTGTGCGTGTGTGTGTGTGTGTGTGTGCGTGCGTGCGTGTGTGTGTGTGTGTGTGTGTGTGTGTGTGCACGCGTTTCCTTTGTGTGTGTGTGTGTGTGTGTGTGTGTGTGTGTGTGTGTGTGTGTGTGTGTGTGTGTGTGTGTGTGTGTGTGTGTGTGTGTGTGTGTGTGTGTGTGTGTGGCTGTGCACAGCTGTACCCTGACCATGACTTCGCAGAAGCCTCAGTTTCCTACGAATACAGTGTGACCAAGGAGGACACCACTCTGGAGCGATACAGGTACTTCTGGCGTCACAAGGGGTGGTCTCCCTGCTCCGTCTCCTGTGGGGAAGGTAGGTACGTGTCTGCGTAGAACGATCTATTTTCTTCTTTTGACCGGAAACAATGCATTTCTCTGTGATATTGGTGATTAGTATTCCTGTATTCTATAAGAGTCATGAGTGATATGCATTTTTGATTGGCGGATAAGAATAGCCAACATCATACACAAAATATTAGGTGGCACTATCATTTCGTTTGATATTGTTGAACGGAAGTTATAATTCAACGTGATACATGTTGTTGATTTATTTTCCACACCCCCAAAAAGAGGGAACCGGATTGGTTTTATTTGTGAATCTTTTAAATCTTTTGTGGTACATTAGGGTAATATACAGTTTTAGCAACCTAGTATAAAAGTATATTTTGTGTCTTTTGTAATGCAGGCATGAATAACAATCATTTTACCTTTGTCATCCACTCTGATTAAGTAAATTGTGGTGTAAATTGTCTGAAAAACCACCGCCAAAACCCCTTATTAACCTGATAGCCACATCACACGCTTTCCTGCAATTGTAATTATGGCAGCTGTACAGGAAAAGCGTGTGTGTCTTTATCATGTTAGTAAGTGGTTATGAAGATTTTTTTCAGGCATTTTCACCACAATTTACCTACTCAGAGTGGATGGCAAAGGTCAAATGATTGTTATTTATGTTATACTTCATGCCTGCGTTGCAATATACACGAAATATACCGTGCATATAGCTCCAGGAATTTAGGTTCCTGAAATTGGACATCACCGTACATTAGCCCTTTTTGTAATGCGCCCGAATAGGAAGATAGTGTTCACGGATTGGAGTCCCATATACAGACCGAGATTTCTCTTCTTCCTCCACTAGACTTTGAGTGGTGGTCTAGGAGCAAGTCTTTTAGGATGAGACGATAAACCGAGATCCTGTGTGCAGCATGCACTTAGTGCACGTAATAGAACCCACGGCAACGAAAGGGTTGACTATAGCAAAATTATGTGAGATTATGTGAATCCACTTGATAGTGAAATAAATGCACTTGCTGACAAAAAAAGAAAGAAAGAATTGGGTTGCGTTACACTCTAATGACACGCTCTCCCTGGGAAGAGCAGCCCGAATTTCACACAGAAAAATGTATCGTGATAAAAAAAAAAGCAATATAACACACCAGAATACAGTTTCATACAACACAGAGAGATGTACACATATCATTACAGGACTTTGTATAAGACTTTCCTGTTAAACTGTTTATGTGTCATTGTGGTTTATGATGACATGTTCCAAATCGAAATACTGTTTAAAAACTTACAATGCAATGCAGTACGGTACAATACAATATAATACAACACAATACAATGCAATGAAACACAGCACAACACAACACAACACAACGCAACGCAACAGCAACACAACGCAACGCAACGCAACGCAAAGCAATACAACGCAACGCAAAGCAACACAACGCAACGCAACGCAAAGCAATACAACGCAACGCAACACAACGCAACGCAACACAAAGCAACGCAACACAAAGCAACACAAAGCAACGCAACGCAACACAAAGCAATGCAACACAAAGCAACGCAACGCAAAACAATACAACGCAACGCAATACATTACAACAATTTACATTACATTGACACGACAGTCAAGCGCCAACGGGGCCCCAATGACTACGCTTTCAGGTGTGAAGAGAGAGGTGCAGGTGTGCTATGACCGGGACACGGGGGAGGAGGAGAGAGAGGACATGTGCCGCTACCTACCCCCTCCCACACTGCTCACCCTGCCCTGCAGCCACGACCCCTGCTCACAGAAAAAGTGAGCAGCGAGACCTACGTCTCAGTGTGCGTGTGTGTGTGTGTGTGTGTGTCTCTCTCTCTCTCTCTCTCTCTCTCTCTCTCTCTCACACACACATTTAGTCCTAAATGGAAAAACTATATTGCTAAAAGAATGTCCAGGGGTTGGAATATTACAGGAATATGGCCCAATAGCACTGAAAGTTGGAGGACGAATGATAAACCCTTTTGGGGAAGATATATTTCAGGGTTGTTTTTTTGTTTGTTTTTTGTTGTTGTTGTTTTCTGACATCGTGAATGTACATGATTAACAAGATATTTTGATGAAACCATTGTCTTTGATAACAAATTTAAGACTGGTGGCAAAGTTTTGTATTTCGAAGACTTGGTTAGAAAAAAAATGTCTATTATGTAAAAGACCTTGTAAAAGAAAATGGAAGATTTTTTTCTTCTATTTTCATGAATTTCAAGATCATTATAATTAACAATCCAGATCCAATTACAGAGTACTTTGGTATAGTAAACTCCATTAGAAAACATATTTAGAGAAAGGAATATTGTATTAGATAACAATCAGAGTGGAGTGATTTATGATAAAGCATATAGTATTATGATAAAAATTCCAAGGGGAGCACGTTTATTTTATGATGTATTTATTGGAAATCCAACAATCCGAAATGCTTGCAAAAATTGGAAACATTGTTTTGAAAATCAACGTGAATGGAAAAAACATTTTTGTAACATAGGAAAGACCCAAGAAATAAAAATAGATTAAGATTATTCAATTATCGTGTCTTTGTGGCACGTTCTATGCTGATGAATATGGGCGTATTAACAGATAACGAATATATTTTTTGTTAGAATGAAAAAGACACGATCCTACATTATCTATGGGAATGTAATCAGGTACAGTTTATTGATAGCCAGATTCTTTCTGTACAAATATAGAATTAATAAAGTAGATACAACAAGACAAATGTTCATGAAAGATCTTAAAAAGGCACATGAAATTGACTGTGTTTTTAAAATACCTCTGGAATACAACACATTTGTGCAGAAATGGGTACCATACATATACATTGTACAAGATTAAGATCTATACCATATGTGATCAAAATGTGAATGAATAATTATTGATACGTTACTATTGACTAAGCATTAAAATTAAGGTATTCATGAATATCCATTGTTCTGATTATGCTTTGATGTGAGCCGATGCTGTGGTGTGTAATATCACACGGATTTAGTGGGCGGATACCCATTGTTCTGCTTATATCATTTTGATGTCAACTGGGCACAGTAATACCAATGGAATCAATGTGTGAACGGATATTTTCAGTTCTGCCGTTACTATAATTTCATTGTAAATTGTTCCTTATATCATATCATACAGAACGATTTTTGAATTAATATTTACTGTTCTACCGATATAATTCTTGATGTGGAATGTTTGGTATCCAGAACAATATATTACTGCAACTTCGAAGTGTATGATATTATACTTTATGATTATGTAAACCTTTGAATATAAAAAAAATGTTTGAAAAAAAGTTCGATTTTTTTTTTTTTTTCTAAGTTGTGCACTTTCTTCAACAATGAACTTGAACTTGAACTGGGTCAGACGTTTTAGGCCTGGAAGGCCTGTTCGTCGTTCAACTGGATACAGTATACCAGCATGCGTGGCCTAATGATAGCATACTGGATCGTATATGCTTGGAGAGTTGGCCCAATGAGCGTCTAACCTAGTCTTGAAGGATAACATGGTTGGGGCAGTCGCAACACTATCTGGCAAACTATTCCATATATTAACGACTCGCTCTGTAAAGAAAGAGCTGCGCACTTTCAGCCTGCAATGTGGTTTACTTAATATTAAACTGTTGCCTCTTCTGTCTCTACTTACTGCAGGTGATAGTTCGGGATTGTTGGTCTTGTAAATTCCATGTATGTATTTGTAGCAATCGATCATATCACCCCGCTGCCTCCTGTGCTCTAGACTGGGTAACTTAAGCAAAGCGAGTCTTTCATGACACGGCTTGTTCTTCAGATGAACTTGTCATTCCTTTTCCCCACAGGTACGTGTGGACACTGACAGAGGCGTGGAGCACGTGCAACGCGACACAGTGCGGGCAGGGCGGGGTTCAGACACAGGGCTACGTGTGTCAGGCCCACTACAGCAACAACCACACCTACCTCACTGTGGACAGCTCCCTCTGTGACCCCCGCACCGTTCCCATGGTGACCAGGAACTGCTCCGCGCCACCTTGCGGCCTGACATGGACGGTCGGAGAGTGGTCCGAGGTGTGTGTGTGTGTCAAGTCAAAATGATCTTTACTGAGGGTAAAAGAATAAGCTTTTACAACTTTTTTTACATCCTGATCACCGTGTGTGTGTGTGTGTGTGTGTGTGTGTGTGTGTGTGTGTGTGTGTGTGCGTTCGTGCGTGTGTGTGTGTGTGTGTGTGTGTGTGTGTGTGTGTGTGTGTGTACAAGTCTTGGATGTCTCTTTCATTCGTATAATTTTTTTGTTTTACTTTTCGTGATCAGCTAAGAAAAACAGAAAATGAGAGAAAGATGGAAATGATACAAAACGGGTGGATTTTGATATGATATGACATGTCTTTATTATCAAGTGTACTGGGGTCACAAAGAAAACGAGCGAGAGACGATGCAAACACCTGTGAAGAAGAAATCAAATCCACAACCGTAGGGGAAAAGAGAATGAAGTGGATATGTTCTCTCGCGGATTTCCATTTAACCCCCCACTCACTCACTCCTTCTCAGGGTTTTAGGTGACCTTTTCTGTAGTACTTTGATTTGTTTCCCCCAAAGGTTCACAGCTTGTTTGTTTTTTTTTAATAGATATATTTATGCGTAGTAGTAGTAGTTGCTGTTGTTGGTGGTGGTGTTATTATTGTAGCAGCAGTAGTAGTAGTACTCACTCGCTCACTACGATCAGCTTCGGATCCACTCTGATTCAAACTCTCGACTGTTGGCCGCTGTTCTTTCTGTCTCTGGACCTTGCAGTTGGAATGAACTTCATCTTTCTCTTCGTCAAGTCTCCACACTCAGCTCTTTAAAGTCTGGCCTTAAAACCCACCTCTTCCCAAAATAGCCTCCCTTGCCTGCCTCTTCCTTGTCTTCAGTTTCTCCAGTTTTAGAGTTATGCATGCGTGTGAATGACTGGTGCGAAAGCGCTTTGATTTGTATATGCACAAGATTCAGCGCTATATAAATACCGTTATTATTATTAGTAGTAATAGTAGTAGTTGTTGTTGTTCAGTTTGTAATATGTTCTGCTCCGCTCTGCTTCCTGTCTCCATGACTGCTGTACCCGTGGTGTCCCCTCAGTGCTCCGTGACGTGCGGTCAAGGCCGACAGTGGCGCACTGCGTACTGCGGGGACCCCCTCACCGACTCTGATGACGTCTGGTGCAAGGACAGTCCTCCGCCCCTCTCCAAGACCTGTGACATGGGGCTCTGTAATGGTGAGGGTGTGTTTTGTGTGTTGTAATGTGTGTGTGTGTGTGTGTGTGTGTGTGTGTGTGTGTGTGTGTGCAAGCGCGCACTCGCATGAGATCGTACTAGCGTTGCCATTTCCAAGGACAAGGAAGGTAAGGCAGATTTGATGTTAACAATCTATTGACTTGCTGCGTCGTTCAGCGTTGGGTTCTTGGCGTGATGAAGGTCTCGTTCTTTGAAGGCTTGGAGTCCTGAAGAAATATACATTGGAGTTCTTGCAGATATGTATAATTATATTCACGATCAGCTAAGGTAAACGGATAATGAGAGAGATATAGAGGTGATACAGAGTGGTGGATAGATCTCTCTCTCTCTCTCGCTCTCTCTCTCTCTCTCTCTCTCTCTCTCTCTATCTATCTATCTATCTATCTATATATATATATATATATATATATAAAGAGAGAGAGAGAAAGAGAGAATATGTCCTTATATTAAGGCTTCAAACATGAACCGGAAATGATATGCAAACACAAATGCAGTAGGATATATATATATATATATATATATGTGTGTGTGTGTGTGTGTGTGTGTGTGTGTGTGTGTGTGTGTGTGTGTGTGTGTGTGTGTGTTTAATTTTTATTTTCTTTTATCTGTCTATCTACCTATATATCTATCTCTTCATCTATTTCCATGCAGACATCCCGGACACCCTTGGTGACGACGAGTGCCGGGACAAGCTGTCCCAGTGCGGGCAGTCATTGGAGGTGGGGACCAGGTGCCAGTCCCGCCTCTTCCAGGACATGTGCTGCCAGACCTGCCGCCGTCAGCTGAGCGCTGCCCGCAGACCCCGCCTCTCCCAGAGGGCCGTGTAGGTACACACTGCCTCCCTGTCCCACACCTGCTGGTTTAAATAATCTTTAATTATTCAACAATACACATGATTACAATGCAATGAATGACAAAAGAGCATCAACAAGCTTAAAGCTTATACTGTGCTCACAACGTTGCACTTCAATTTTATCATGACGGCTGATGAACCATATTATGACTTGTATCAAATAACATTCATAAACAGTAAGTAATGAAATAATGAAATAAAGCAAATAAACAAACAGTACATAATATAGTAAAATAATGCTAATATCAATATTAACATGAGATTAAATTTATTATCACCAGAGTAGTTGGCCTAATAGAAGAAAAACACGAAGAAGAAGAAGAAAATTTAGAAGAATGGTGGGTAAGGTGGTGGAGGAGGGGGAACAGAGGGGAGAGGAGAAATTCTAACAGATCATTGGCCAATCCATTCAACTTTGAATATTTGGTCAGTCAAATAAATCCGACATATATTTTACGAATAGAATCATGTTGTACCCCTTCTTCACAATACTTTCTAAGCTAAAATCTATTTGAATCGGAGATAAACTGGTGAACAGTTTGAAATATGAATATATTTGTATGATTTATATTCATATTTCACCATTGCTCTCTGATCCTCTCACAGCGTACCAGCCACTCATCTTGGCTCCACTCGCTCACTGGGTGGTGGGGGGAGGGTTGGAGGGGGTGTTCGGGGACAGTATTTAGTTTGTTCATGCCTGGCATGGCCCACCGCGGTCGGCTGGGCTGTTGGCAGCAACTGTAACTACTTCACTCCCTCGATGCCAACCGCTGAAAAGTGCATAGTTTTCTCTTCCTTAATAATAATAATAATAACGGTATTTGTATTGCGCTGAATCTTGTGCAGATACAAATCTAAGCGCTTTCACACCAGTCATTGACACGCATGCATAACTCTAAAACTGAAGAAACTGAAGACAAGGAAGAGGCAGGGAATGCAGGTTCTCTTGTGAAGAGGTGGGTTTTAATTAAGGCAGGACTTGAAAGAGCTGAGTGCAGAGACCTGACGAAGCGAAAGAGGAAGTTCATTCCAAATACAAGGTCCAGAGACCGAGAAAGAACGGCGTCCAACAGTGGAGTGTTTGAATCTGGGTATGCGTAAACAGAGTGGATCCGAAGCCGATCGTAGAGAGCCCAGTCTTCACAAAATGCTGACTGTGTGTCACCCTGTCCGCCGTCGTTTCTGAGTAAGTCACAGAAAGAAATGGGATGTGAACGGACATGGAGCTGTCGTTTTAAAAGGAAGGTTATGGGTTGGTTTGTTTTTGTTGGTTTTTGTTGTTGTTGTTGTTGTTTTGTTTGTTTGTTTGTTTGTTTGTTTGTTGTTGTTGTTTGGGGGAGTGTTTTTTTGTTGTTTTTTTCTCAACAGTCCCTTGTCTGTGTTTGCTGAAGGGAAGGGTTAACTCTCTCCATACGAACGGCGAAAGAGACGACGTTAACAGCGTTTCACCCCAATTACCATCATCAAAATATTGCAAGCGGAAGGCTCTTATACTGAAGACTTGAATGTTGACAAAGAATACCACAATTCTGACGACGGAAGCTAAAGGTTGGGTCATTCAGACACCCACTGGACATCCGAGGGGTCTGTGTAGAGGAGAAGAGAGGGCTGGCCGTACTGAGTGAGTTAAGCAGTGGTTGTGTGTGGTTGTGTGTGCCTTTGTCTTGACCAAAGAGGAACAGTACTTCCCGCTCATATCAACGAAATCTCGAAACGTTAGTAGGCCTGTGTATTCATCTGAACATTGCGATCTTCAGTGAATGTTACAGTACTTTGTCACAGTGATCATTGTCAGATAACCTGCATTGAGAGAACAGAACGGCAGTATCCACATTTCTTTCCCTCCACTTCCTTTGTGTGTCACTGGCGGAGTGGACTTCCAGGCTTTGTCAACAGTACTCATTCCCTCTTGAAGGGAAAATTATTTGTATTTGTATTTCTTTTTATCACAGCAGATTTCTGTGTGTGAAATTCGAGCTGCTCTTCCCAGGGAGAGCGCGTCGCTACACTACAGCGCCACCCATTTTTTTGTATTTTTTTCCTGCGTGCAGTTTTTTTTGTTTTTTCTTATCGAAGTGGATTTTTCTACAGAATTTTGCCAGGAACAACCCCTTTGTTGCCGTGGGTTCTTTTACGTGCGCTAATTGCATGCTGCACACGGGACCTCGGTTTATCGTCTCATCCGAATGACTAGCGTTCAGACCACCACTCAAGGTCTAGTGGAGGGGGAGAAAACATCGGCGGCTGAGCCGTGATTCGAACCAGCGCGCTCAGATTCTCTCGCTTCCTAGGCGGACGCGTTACCTCTTGGCCATCACTCCACTTTTATTGCGGACATTGCCAACAGAACCGTCTTGGCAAGGGGAAAGAAAACAATCCACATTTCTTTCCCTCTACTCCTCTGCGTGTGACTGGCAGAGTGAACGTCCACGCCTTGTTGTGAACACTAGTCATTCTTTCTTGAGGGGAAAAAATGTGGAGACTGCTAATAGAACCCTGCATGACAAGGGGAAAGGAAAAAAAAGTGTAAACATGTTTGCTGCTTGACAGTTTGGTTCGAATCCCCCTCCCCACAGACACAAGTGGGTGCTGACGGACCGCTGGAGCCCGTGTAGCGCCAAGCAGTGCGGGGAGGAGGGGGAGGAGCTCAGGGAGTACCAGTGCCGGGTGTACTTCCGCCACAACCGCACGGCCCTCACCGTGCCTCCAGACCACTGCGGCCACCCGACCACCGCGCCCCGCCTCGCCAGACCCTGCTCCACCCCGCCCTGCGACCTCCGCTGGTCCACGGGGCCCTGGTCACAGGTGAGGGGACAGGGGTGAGGGAAGGGGGGGTGGTTCTTTTCTAAGCGTTACCATCACCCAACCCCACACCAACTTCCCCCCCCTCTCTCTCTCTCCCTCTCTCTCTCTCTCTCTCTGGTCTGAAAAGAGTCGACGGCACCCACCTCGATCGACGGCACCCACCCAACCGATGTCGGTTGTCCGTGTGTGTGTGTGTGTGTGTGTGTGTGTGTGTGTGTGGGGGGGGGGGGGCCTGGGGGTATGGAAACATGCACACACACACACAAACACACACGTACGCACACACAAACACGCGAGGGATATATAAATGTGAATCCATAGAATACAATTATAGAATGGAATACTTGAATTTCCTAGAGGCTGCTTGAAGAATGTGAATAGATTTGTTTTAAAGGATTGAAACGCAGTGAAGAAATGATACGAAATACACAATACCATGGATTTGCTTTCCCTAAAGCTCCAGCGCTGTTTTTTGTTTTTGTTTTGTTTTTTTAGATTAATATATTATGAATGGTGGTGGTGGTGGTAGTAGTAGTAGTAATAGTAGTAGTTGTAGTAGTTGTTGTTGTTGTCGTCGCGCTATTTTTTAAGATGAATATATTTATGAATGGTAGTAGTAGTAGTGGTGGTAGTAGTAGTTGTTGTTGTTGTTGTCGTCGCGCTATTTTTTAAGATGAATATATTTATGAATAATAATAGTAGTAGTTGTTGTTGTTGTTGTCGCGGTATTTTGTAAGCTGAATATATTTATGAGTAGTAGTAGTAGTAGCAGTAGTAGTAGTAGCAGTAGTTGTTGTTTTTGTTGTTGTTGTCGCGCTATTTTTTAAGATGAATATATTTAGTAGTAGTAGTAGTAGTAGTTGTTTTTGTTGTAATGCATTCTGCATCGCTCTGCTTCCTGTCTCCATGACTGCTGTACCCGTGGTGTCCCCTCAGTGCTCCGTGACGTGCGGTCAAGGCCGACAGTGGCGCACTGCGTATTGCGGGGACCCCCTCACCGACTCTGATGACGTCTGGTGCAAGGACAGCCCTCCCTCGCTCTCGCGCATGTGCAACAAGGGGCGCTGTAAAGGTTGGTTTTCTGGGGTGTGTGGGAGGGGGGGGAGGGGGGGGGGGGGGGGGGGGGGGGGTTCCAAGATAACGTAACAAGGGAAGAAAGCAAACTGCCGCGGAGCAACCGCAGGGGAGGCAACTGCGTCTACTGAAGGGGGTAAGCATATGCGCTTGCTTCCCCTGAACGGCAAAATGTTTGAGGAAACCAAACCAGCAGATTCACACGCCCCCCCTCCCCCACCCCCACACTCCTCCGACTTCCGTCAGTGCCTGTGAATGCAAACTACGAACCACACTTTGCTGATAGCACATGACGGGCGAAACAGCCCAGTGGTTAAAGCATTGGACTTTCAGTCTGGGGGTCCTGGGCTGGAATCCCGGTGGTGGTAAAGGGTTGGAGATTTTTCCGATCTCCCAAGTGAACAGATGTGCTGACCTGTTAGTGCCTGAACCCCCTCGATATGTATACGCATGCAGATGATCAAATACACACGTTAAAGCTCCCGAGATCCATGTCAGCGTTAGGTGGGCTATGGAAAGAAGAACATACCTGGTATAGAACCCCCACCCCATAGCGGGGGTAAAAACGATCATACACGTAAAAACCCACTCAGTACACTATTGAACGTGGGAGTCGCAGCCCACGAATGAAGAATAAGACTCGTAGCACATTTCTGGTGATCTATTTCCATACACATCTGTGTGTGTGTGTGTGTGTGTGTGTGTGAATATATATATATATATATATATATATATATATATATATATATATATATATATATATATATATATATATATATATATATATAATGTATGTATGTAAAATCCAGCATTTATCAGTGATCAGGATTCTACACCCGGTTTCGACATGGTATTGTATCCTTGGGAAAGACATTTTACTCCGATTTTTCCACACTCCACCCTTGAGCGAATTGGTAGTTTACTTCGGGGGTGGGGGGTGGGGGTTAAAACTGCGGAAGGAGAGGGTTTGGGCCCACTGACCCTCCGACGCTGAGCTGTAGGCACAGTCCCGACTGCTGTAAACGGCTATGGGATCTTTAACCTCTTTCAACCTTATAATTTCATGTGGTTTGTTTGTTCATATACACATATCTAGTCGGTTTTATGTCATACGAACATATTTTGCTTATTTTCTTTGTATTTATTGGATGTGTAGGCCGCATTAAAACCCCATGCCCTGTTTGGCTTCCTCTCGTGTCAGGTGTGAAGGGCGGACATTTCTGTTCGGACAAGTACACCTTCTGTCGCCACGCCCGCGGCCTGAGCTTAAAGTGTCTCTCCAAGGGATTCCGCCGCATCTGCTGCAGCACCTGCCGACGCTCCAGACGAAACGCACGCAGGCTTGCTGCAAGAAAACGCACCGGAAGAAAACTAACTGCAAGAAGATCTGCTGCAGGCAAACCTACCGCAAGAAAACCTAACGCAGGCAAACGCACCGCCCACAAGCGAACCAACAAAACTCGTGACAAAATACGTGCAGCAGCACGGAAACGTGCCTCCAACAAAACCCGTAGAAGCAAACGCCGTGTTGTGAACAAACACCTTGCAACAGGAAAAGGCACATCAGACAAACGTGCTGCTAAAAATTCTGCAGCCAGTAAAGGCAGAGCTAAACCACGCACTGCTGCCAAGAACAAGGACAGCCATACAGCAAACAAACGTGCTGAAAACAGACACGATGCAAGAAGAGGTGTTGGTGACGAACGTTCTGCTGAGGTTGAACGTAGCGCCGCAAAGCAACATTCTGCACACACACCCTTTGTCAGTATGACAACCACCGGAGAACCACCATTGGCTGATGCACCGTCTCAATGGGACTTGTACAGACAAAGCATGTACAGAGATGAAGAGTACTAACGACTGCTCAACTTGTAGCTAGGTGTACAGAAAGTTGACTATATTTTAGCACAGTTGTTGTATGCGTTTCTGTTTTTATGTTTTCTTTTTCGTTTTACTTGGTCAGATTGTTCAAATAGAAATGGTGTTCAATTGAAATGTATTTTATTGCCAGTTTAATTAACGAAAGAATCACCGTGCTCGTAAATCAGACGACCATGTTTTTTTTTTTCTTTGACATCGATGATCAAGATCTGATGGTATGTGCCACAAACGTGTTCACCTCACAGGATGGTAGTTTTTTGGTTGTTGCTAGTTGTTGTTGTTTTGGGGGGTTTGGGGTTTGTTTTTTTTTGGGTTTTTTGTTTTGTTTTGTTTTTTTGGGGGAGGGGGGTTAGTATTGGGTTTGGCTCCCTTGACTCTTGTTTTGTACTGACAGCATGGGCATGTGGAATTTGAAATGCAGCCACAAGTTTTATTTTTACTCCATTTATTTATTCAACACCAGTTTACAAGTATTCGTTCGTTGTGGCGTATTTTATCTTTTAATAAAAGTTTATGGAAGACACTATGTAATGATTAAATTTCGTTTATTAACAAAACCTCAACTGTGTTGTACTACTTGTCATTTTGTTAAAACAAAGCGATACCAAATCGTGCACGCGCACACATACATGCACTAAATATGCATACAGAGAGAAGAAATGGCAGGTACGTTGTTGATGAGTCATAGATACACTCTGGCATACATTGTCGCTGGCGACAACACGTAGCCAAGTGCGAGAAAAGTTATGTGCCGCGAACACCGGTACATAATGTCGTCAGCAACAAAGCACCATCTTCTTTCCTTCACGCCTTCAGCCCTTCCACATCATTAGAACTGTGTGGATGTACTCTGATGTTGGCTTCTCTTTCTTGTGTTATGTTATTGTTGTTATGAATACATAAATTTCCATCTCTTGTTTAAAATGGCAAGAAATCATTCTATTAGTGATTACACAACACATTTAATTCTGACATCACGAAAAAGGACAGAATTTTCATTTATCATTGAACGTGTAATTTATGTGTTTGTGCCTTGTTATATGTTGTTTTTCCTTTGAAGAGTATGTCTTCACCACATCAATTCACTGTCACCTGTTTTTGGCTCAGCCATAAAGAAATGCCACACAAAAAGACTGACTTGCATTTCGGTACCAACATGATAAGTTCCTTGTCCAATTTCTAATAACTCCAGTTATTACCAAGGTTTAAATGCCTTTCCTCATGGCTTTTCTAAATGTTCAGCCAACAGAATATGCAAGGATTGGGGTGGGGGGTGGGGTATATATAATCATATGACAATATTTTAGCCGTCTTAGATCTTTTCATACCGTCACCCAGCAGTGCTTTTAGCCAAAATGCACATGATTCGACCAGACTAAAAAAATAAATCATTTCTTGGACAGCTGTTGCTTTAGGCAAACAGGACAGAAAAAACAACAGTAGAATCCTTCGCTGACGTTCTGCCTCTCTCACAAGGTCCACTTGGCCCAGCGGTATAGAGAAAGTAAGAGCTTATCGGTATGTCACGAAGATTTCCATGTTCAGTTTGAAAAGTCCCTCAGACCTACTCCGGTCTGCCTGCCACCTTTGTGACTCATGTTCGTCTTGAACTTCTAGTGTTGGTTTTCGTGTGAGAGTGTGTATGTGTGTGTGGGGAGGGGGGTGAGGGGGGGCGGGGTGTAGGGGGGTAGGGTATTTGTGTGTGTGTGGCTGGGTGTGAAAATAGGATTTCATTTTTATGTTAACATCAATTGACTGTTCTAAGGGATGTTGAATGAAGTGGAGATTTAGATTTCGAAGGAAAAAAAAAAGTTCCGGACTGGAAAACATCACAGAAGACACTGTGGATTAAAAACAAACTGCACTTCACTATGTGTCAATTCAAAGTGATGATATGAATTGTGCATGCGCGCGCGCACAGACACACACAACACACACATGCACACACACAAAAGGCCTTACAAATTAAACTCTTTGTCCTCACACACACACACACACACACACACATTATATCTATATTGTATATATATGAAAATGTATAATTACTTATGTATATACATACGTGTGTGTGTGTGTGTACATGTATTTGTGTACACGTAAAGAGAGAAAAAAATAGGTATATATAATTATATGTTTAATTCCTCCGTTGCGGGGGAAACATATTTCGAGCAAGTGGGTTCATGCATTGTTTCCTTCCGATATCTATCCGACTCCATTTCAGACACCAGTGCCCATTTCATCCAACAAGGTCTGGCTCACAGCTGGCCTGACAGTTGCAGCTCCTGTGGAAATGAGACAAACAAAACGAAATGTTCGTATGATACATGCAATAATAATAACAATAATGATAACATTTTGCATAAAGATAATAATGATAACGATGATGATGATGGTGAAACTTTTCATTGCGACTATTCTCTAAATAGGGTGTTAGACGCTTTGCAGAAAATGCGTAAACACACACACACACACACACACACACACAGAGAGAGAGAGAGAGAGAGAGAGAGAGAGAGAGTACTTTCCACATGAATGCAAAATGTATCAGCTCCCGCCCCCTCCGATTCTTAACTGACAATAAACTTAGTTTAGTTCTACAACTGTATAAAAAAAAAAATATTATTTTATATGATAGTCAGTCGTGTCCGACTATGACCATCAGAACAGCAGAGGAGGCAGCTGCTGTTTCGACTATTTGGGCTAGAATTTGATTATAGTGGAGAGTGTCTTGCCCAAGTTACATCCTCACTCTCTCGGCCAGGAGGGTTTTAGGACAGTCGGCGTTGGGATGGTTCCCAAAGGCCAACTAGCCCACAAGGCTGCAGCACTAAGAACCATTGCAATTTTGCCTCCTAGTTTGAGAGTCATAGTCCTTCACAAAAGACTAAGCTGTAAATGATTTCCCATTGACTGGAGAAACCATTGATAATACAGCTGTCACTTTGCTGTTGGCCCAAATGTAAAAACTTATGTCAATATGCGATATAAACCGAGTGTTGGGCTGTACAGACCAGATATTCACTGCCTTTATTTTTCAGTTCCTCACGCATTTCCTTTTAAAAACAAATCTAAAAACATTCCCTTTCAAGCGGTCTCTACAAAAAATCAAAGCACTCCATTCCATGTATGTATTCTATCGATCTACATCTATTTCTTCCATGCATGTTTGTGTGCGCCTTCGTATGCGCGTATGTGTGCAAGCGTTCGTGCGCAGGTGTTTGTACTTGTATGCTAAGTCTGACTTTTAGAGGTTTGAAAACGCTATGTAAACGCATTCTTCTTTTCTTTCTTCTTCTTCTTCTCATTTTTATTATCAGTAGTAGTAGTAGTAGTAGTAGTCTTTGAGTCATCGAACACCCTCACTCTTCTTCTTTTCCCCTGTAGTAGTAGTTGTAGTAGTAATAGTCTGCGAGTCATGTCATCAAACATCCCCCCCTCTCTTCTGTTCTTTTTCCCTTGGACACTATCGCAAACCGTCAAACTGTAACCCCTGGAACTTCAGACAGACAAGATCAACTTGTACTCTTTAACTTTTGTTACTTTTGTTACTTATAGCCCAGCCGACCACAGACAGTCATGTCAAAGCTGAAAAAACTGCAAATATCGGTGCCTTAGAAATTAGGGGACAAAACTGGAAAAGAACACAAGTATTGTCACATTCATGCACATAAACCTACACCATGTCTCTGACATTGACCTTGACCATCCCATGAACTTTTCAACAGAGGATCATTCAAAAAAAAAAATAGTAAGAGTGATAATAACCTGAATATAAACAAAATAGTACGCAGTAAACAAAATTGATATATTGATAATAACATGCATATAAAACCAAGGATTGCCAATGGAAACCTCACACGTCTTGTATGCACACAAAAAATGAAGAAAACGACACAGTGCCTGATTACCAAGTCCAGAAAAAAAATATGTTTCAAAAACCATTCAAAGGTTTCCAGAAGAAGAAAAAGTACAGTTCAATCGACCAGCGAAGCAGAAAACAAGAAAGGGAGAGACGACCGAAAGAAAAAGGATCAAAAGCCAGAAAGAAAGAGAGCGATGAAAAAATTAAAAAAAAGGAAATTTCAAACTCAGATTTTTTGAGAAGGGTGGGGTACCTGCTGAAAGAGCTCCCGGCATCCAACGAGGGATGCTGATCGGGATTTTGTAATGTACTATATTAGTTGTTTTTTTAATGTACTGTATTAGTTTTGCACTTTTTGGGGGAGGGTCACAGCGTATTTCCGTCTGTAACATTCGGGCAGCTCTCCCCGGGGAAAGCACGTCGCTACAGCGTAACCCCACCTTTTTTCTTCTTTTTGTTCACTTTTTCTGTCTCTAGGTGTATTTGCTTTTCTATCAAAGTGTTTTGTGGGGTGCTTTTTACGGAATTTTGCAAGGAACAACCCTTCTGTTGCCGTTAGTTCTTTCACGTGCGCTAAGTGCATGCGCATGCTGCACACGGGACCTCGGTTTTTCATCACAGCCGAATGACTAGCGTCCAGACCACCACTCAAGGGCTAATGGAGGGGAAAATCTGGCGATTGTGTGGTTCGATCCCATGCCCTCTGATTCTTACGTTTCCTATGCGGACGCGTTATCATTAGGCCACCACTCCACATGGCCATCACTCCACATGGCCACCACTCCACATGGCTATCACTCCACATGGCCACCACTCCACATGGCTATCACTCCACATGGCCACCACTCCACATGGCCACCACTCCACAAGGCTATCACTCCACATGGCCACCACTCCACATGGCTATCACTCCACATGGCCACCACTCCACATGGCCACCACTCCACATGGCTATCACTCCACATGGCCACCACTCCACATGGCCACCACTCCACATGGCCATCACTCCACATGGCCACCACTCCACATGGCTATCACTCCACATGGCTATCACTCCACATGGCCACCACTCCACATGGCTATCACTCCACATGGCCACCACTCCACATGGCCATCACTCCACATGGCTATCACTCCACATGGCCATCACTCCACATGGCTATCACTCCACATGGCCACCACTCCACATGGCCACCACTCCACAAGGCTATCACTCCACATGGCCACCACTCCACATGGCCATCACTCCATGATCATAGGATACATATGACATGGAATGATACCTTCTCGCTTATCCATAGATACTATTCGAATAAAATTTTAAAAAATACAATACAATAGGTATAGCATTAAGCAAGCAGTAGCTCCCCCTCCCATCTCTCCCCCCTCACACCCTCCTCCGCCCCCCCCCCCTCCCCTAACCCCTCCACCCTCTCCCCGGAGCAATCCAACGGGGTGTGGACTATGCTTACGTGCACCGGGTGCCGGCAGGGCACTTGGTATAGGTGCAGGGGCTGACGATACACTGAATCATGTTGCAGTTGTTGGCCCCCACCAAGAATGACCCTGGTGCAGAAAGAGAATTCGTCAATCAATCAATCAATCAGTTAATCAATCAATCAATGCCACCGCAGCAAAAAGCGCCAGTAATACAATGCAAAAACAAAAAAAAAAGTATATAGTATAGGTAGTTAGCAGCAGTGTTGGGGTTTGTTTGTTTTTGTTGTTTATTTGGGTTTGTTTTTTTGTTTGTTTGTTTGTTTGTTTGCTTGTTTGTTTGTTTGTTTTGTTTGTGTTTTTTTGTTGTTGTTTAGCAGCAGTGTTGGGGTTTGTTTGTTTGTTTTTGTTTGGGTTTGGTTGGGGTTTTTTTGTTTGTTTTGTTGTTTTTTTGTTTGTGTGTTTTGTTTTGTTTGGGGTTTTTTGTTGTTGTTTTTTTGGTTGTTGTTTTTTGTTTGTTTTTGTTTTTTGTTTTTTTGTGGGTTTTTTTTTGTTTGTTTGTTTGTTGTTGTTTTTTTTGGGGGGTTGCTTTGTTTTTGTTTGTTTCTTGTTGTTTTCAGACATTTGTCACAGCATCAGCATAAAAATCAACAGCTTTTAAAAAGAGGTTCAAGGTTCCAACGCCTTTTACGCCATCGGAACGGTGCAGTAGTACCCACTGTCTTTGAGGCTTAGCGCACCTTGAAGACGGGATACAAATCCTCTCTTTCCTCGGATTTTAACCTTCCCCAACCCAAGACAGGAACCCCCGTTCACACCTGGGCACAGAGAGAGGAACATCGGAGTAATGTGCCTTTCCCAAGGACACAACACCATGCCGAAATCAGTGGAACCTCGAACCCTAATCACTGGTGAACACTGGATCACAGGAGCCAGATGTATTGCTCGGACGGAAGAGCCCAGTATGGTCGTAACCCGCTACTAACTGTGTGTAATATGGAAGTGACCAATGGCGTAGTTGGGTCAACGTAGGCATTTAGTCACGTGTAACTGTCAAAAAGTTAGAACCAAGCAATGCAACTGGCTCCAGAAGTCCAACGCTTAATTAACCGATTCTGCCACTGCGCCACACAACAGTACTAGCTGACTGCTGTAGAAGTTGTAGCACTAGCTACAGTGGCAGACAGGGTACACCCTGAGTAATTCAATGTGCAACAAACAGAAGAAACCAGTATACACAGGCTGAATATTATATTTCAAACAAAGGAAGTTATTCAATGTTATGACAAAATGAGTTCCCAATATATTTCTTATATTAAGAGTACTAACTTCCCTCTGATTGATTGCTGATGATATTAGATTATCATTAGAGACTTGGCTGCTATTTTACTTGTATGATTCCTGCTTTTTTTTGTTTTTTTTTCTTTTTTTTTAGCTGCTTCTTCTCCACGACGCTTGATGCTTGCTCCAGTAGGCCTAAATGGTAGTCCCCATACTTGTGGATAAAAAGGAAAGTGCAGTTCTTTGATTTTCCGCTGTGTGTGCGTGTGTGTGTGTGTGTGTGTGTGTGTGTGTGTGTGTGTGTGTGTGCGCGTGTGTGTTGGGGCCAATTGTTCATGTATGTGCTCTCATTAACCCGATGAAATGTCGCAACGTGTTTGAAAGAAAAGTTTCTTTGTTCAAGATATTATTTAAAATAAAATAAAATAAAATAAAATAAAAAATAAACCACAACACACCTTTACCAAAGTTTGCGCCCTGGGGACCTTGTGGAGCACCTGCAAAGTAGTACCAACAAATGTTCATAGCATTGCCTCTCTCTCTCTCTCTCTCTCTCTCTCTCTCTCTCTCTCTCTCTCTCTCTCTCGCTCTCTGTGCACATCTTTCTCAGTCTCACGTTCACAATGTCAAACACTCTAAGAAGGGACTGAACAATTTCAAATCAGCTTCAAATCAAGCAGAGGATGCAAGGATGATCAGAGAAAGCCCGGGTGGGATGTCGAGACGACGCTGTTTGTGGGGACAGGTGTGTGGCCTCCTCACGTTGAAAGTACTACAACAACAAAGACTGAACACTCCTCAAAATGTTGTAGGGCAAAAGAAGAACACCATCCACCCCCGCTGAACTTCCAGTTACAACTGCTTTCCTCAAATCACACAAGTTCTCAGACTTTCTTCATTCATGTTGAATGTTTTTAAGAACTACAATAATGTTGTGTGTTTTGTGTGTGTGTGTGTGTGTGTGTGTTTAATGCACATAGCCGCGAAATGCCCACAACACTGATTTCCATACTTCAGAACACTTGTAGAATTTGTTCTTTAGCCTGAAGGCCAATGTAAAAGTAACTGCTCTGCAAACAAAACAAACAAAACAAAAGACCTGCAAGGGATCAAAATGTTCCACAGGAGTGCCAAGTATCGTTTCCAAGTACGGACGGACGATGGCTTATTCCCCATGGAGGGGCTACAGGTGAAGTTCAGTAGCTTGTTGACTCCCCGCTCCCCATCCCCGAACCCCCCACCCCCACACCCTCATTGTTGTCCCATCTCCACCCCCATTCCCCCTCTCATTTCACTCATGCAGGATAAGGGGGTGGGGGGCAGGCAGAAAGTTGGGCATGGTCAGGGGAACAGAATCAGGTAAGTAGGCCAAGAAAGCGTTTCAAAGCATTTTCACAATGACCTAGTTGATAAGTAAAAGAGTTTGGAAAATAAACATGAAAAAAAAAATAATAAAACGAAACCAGTTTTAACCACCTGCCTGTTCTCAGAGGTCGATGCGCTATCTTCTGACCACTCAGTCGTACATGAAAAGGGGCAAAGTAATGAAGTTTTTTCGCCCGTGTGAATTGTGCACAGACCCGTCCTGGTTTGGTTTTTTTTTTTTTTGGTTTTGGTTTTTTTTTGTTGGTTTTTTTGGTTTTTGGTTTTGTTTGTTGGTTGGTTTTTTGTTTTTTGTTTTTTTTTCTTTCTTCTTTTTTTCCCCCTTAAGTTTATACCATTTTCTTCTTTCCGTCAAAAAAACGTTTGTGCTTGTTGTTTCAATGGTTGCTACTTTACACACGACAAAGACACGTTTCTTTATCTTTTTGGTGTAAAAAAACCCATAGAAACAGAAAGAAAGAAAACGAAAATCATGTCCAAAAAGAGGTGTAGGTCAAGGAACCCTTTTGTTCCCTAAATGCGCAGTCTACTGCGGGACAATACCATGGGCTCCAGTACATCCAACCATTATTGATTTAGCAGCAGCGTTTGATACATTTTCACAATTGCATAATACACACAGCAGCTGCGTTATATAATAGTGTAAGAGAATCGTGTTTGTCGGCGATTTAAATCTAGCTAGGGTCACGCTTTCGTTGGTATTTTGTTAGAAATGATGGTCGTGCACAACTGATTACCGTACGTCACATTCCCGGTCGTATTTGTGTCCACGCTGCTCCGTGTTCCTATATATCAATGTATGCTAGTACTAGTACGTGTTGCTACGTTACTGACTGGCAGAAATTAGAAAATAAACTGGCTACGGTTGTTCTGTTAACAACAACAACAACAACAAAAAGTAAGAGTGCCCAATTATCAAGTCAACAGAAAGACAAAAATATGATATTCGAAGTTGTTTTGTTGTTGTTTTTTTTCTGGAAAAGTTGTAGGTAAATGGACCATCAAAGTAGCGAATAAGAAAGGAAGAAACTACAGTAAGAAAATGAAAACAAGAGAGAGAGAAAAAAAAGAGAAAATTCTAGCACATAATTTCCAGAAGGTGGGGATGCTGTTCATACATGCTGAAAGAGCCCCTGTCATCCACACAGAGGGGATAGTAGGTGTCCAAGCTAAATGTAAGTACAAACATTTGAAATAATATCTAACAAATGATTAGGATTATTGTGTGTGAGGTTCACTTCAACTTAGTATTTCAGCTCTTTTTTTTTCTTCTTTTTTTTGTCTTTCATCTACTCATATTAAATGACTGTGATTCTCTTACATGGATATGTAACATTCACCGCAAATGATTTTAGTTTTCTCTCTTTTTGTGAAATAATAAAATATTTTGTAGTCTGTAACTATGTAAGATAGTCAGTCGTATCCGACTAGGACCACCAGAACAGCAGCGAAGACCATCTGGACTAGAATTTGTTTGTAGTAGAGAGTGTCTTGCCCGAGTTACATCTCCACTCTCTCGACCATGAGGGTATTTAGGGACAGTTGGTGTTAGGATCGTTCCCAAAGGCCAACTAGCCCCCAAGGCTGCAGAGCCAGTGCAATCCTGCCTCCTAGTTTCAGAGTCATAGTCCGTCACAAAAGACTAAGCTGTAAATGACGTAACGAGTCATAGTCCTTCACAAAAGACTAAGCTGTAAATGACGTAACTAATATTGTTAAAAAGAAATAAATTTTATATATATATATATATATATATATATCAGTCCCTTACCCCAGACGAGGCCGATGACGGCCAGCAGAAGCAGAGCGGTGAGTTTCATAGTGTGTGTCGTCTGTGAGGAAGTCTGAGAGAGCACTGACGACACTCCCTCTCCGGTCTGCTTATCTAGCCAGCAGCTGCGTGTGTCTAACCCTTCCTCCTCCACACCCCACTCCACCCACCGTCCTCTCTGTCTCTGTCTCTTTCCCTCTCTCTCTCTCTCTCTCCCTCCCTCTCTCTCTCTCTCTCTCTCTCTCGAACGAACGAACGAACGAAATTGTTTTAATGAACTTTGGCCATGGACCACAATTCAAAACCAGGGGACTGGGGGTGGGCATGGGAAGGGGTATTATAACACTTGAATAGATGACACAATATCATAATATTCATGGACTTGACATTAATTCTACTTAATTAGGTCTGAGTATATGATTTCTCCTTTTGATCGCATGGAAAATAAATTTTGATACATGGAAATTTCTCTGCATGTTGTTTGATAGGAGAAGTGAACTAAGAGACATGTTTAAACAGTCTTGAAGAAATTTTGTCCGTAAATCATTATATACAGAACAAACAAACAACAAATGGTATTCATCTTCTTGTTCACCTTGGCGAAAAGGACAATGCTTTAAAACATCATTTTCAGTGTACCTATTAACATTGTTATTTAAAGGAAGCACATTAAATCGGGCCTGAGACAACGCCACTCTGAAACAATATTCATCAGCATTTGTTATGTATTTTTCTTTTTCAAATACAACTTTGAATGATCTGTAGCATGAATATCTGTCTCTATCACTAATAGTACCCGACCATTCTTGAATGAAGATATCTATAAGTCTTTGCTTGAAAGTAATAAGAAATCCTTTCACATCACCAACACACTGTTGCAACCACACAAAATTAAAACCTGTTGTACATAATATTTCTCTAACTTGAGAAGCCCAGCACTGTTTTCCATTTAAGTCTAATCCAAGCAACATCTGATAAGCCATGTAAGGCAATCTATTTTGATCCATCTGTAGTATTCTCAACCAGTACCTTATAACATTTAATAACGAGTTTATAAATAACGGATATCTACCAAGATCACCATAAACCACTTTGTTTGGTGTTTTCACTGGCACTCCCAAGAATCGCTTACATGCTAATAAATGATTTTTTTCTATAATCTCTAGTCTACCCCCAGTCCCCTGGTTTTGAATTGTGGTCCATGGCCAAAGTTCATTAAAACAATTTCGTTCGTTCGTTCGTTCTCTCTCTCTCTCTCTCTCTCTCTCTCTCTCTCTCTGTCTCTGTCTCTTTCCCTCTCTCTCTCTCTCTCCACCCGCTTTCTCTCTCTCCATCGTTTGAAAATAGACTCTCTCTCTCTCTCTCTCTCTCTCTCTCTCTCTCTCTCTCTCTCTCTCTCTGCGTGTCTGCGTGAAGTAGGTGTGTGTGTGTGTGTGTGTGTGTGTGTGTGTGTGTGTGTGTGTGTGTGTGTGTGTGTGTGTGTGTGTGTTATATTTGTGTGGCGTATGTGAGTTGAGAGAGAGAGAGAGAGAATGTCCATGGTTGCGCGCTCTCTTATAGTACCATATAGCATATGAATGTCACTCTGAACAAAAAGAGAAAAAAGGAAACCGACACGTCAGTTGCAACAAAAAATACATATCCTTATCTTTGGCCCACAACTAGACCCTCTCATTCTTATCTTCACCAGTCAAAAGATGCGAGCTTTGTACGTGACCACGATCAGTCTTCAACGATTCGTGTCACCCAGTGGTTAAAGATAACACAGTTGTTCCAAGCACTTCAAGAGACTGTCAGCTTTACGGACTGACGATCGGCAGTGACTTGGATTCAAACCCTGTAAAGTGAAAGTTTAGAGGTCTCATAGACTTTTACGGCCACTAGTGCAGTGAATTTATATCCACTGTGTCTACGGATCAGAGGCGACGGGGCCCAATCTTCTTCTTCCGCCGTTTCAAACCTTCTCCTCACAAAGTCAGGTACCCATTCCCACCTGCCGGGGTGGAGGAAGGAACATTTGGAGTAATGTGCCTTTCCCAAGAACACAACATCATGATCACTGCCGAGCACTGACTCAGAAGCCCAACAACGCCTAAACAAATCAAATCCGTCAAAGCGCCTCCTATAGGACGGGCGCAATAGCCGAGTGGTTAAAGCGTTGGACTGTCAATCTGAGGGTCCCGGGTTCGAATCACGGTGACGGCGTCTGGTGGGTGAAGGGTGGAGATTTTTACGATCTCCCAGGTATGTGCAGACCTGCTAGTGCCTGAACCCCCTTCGTGTGTATATGCAAGCAGAAGATCAAGTACGCACGTTAAAGATCCTGTAATCCATGTCAGCGTTCGGTGGGTTATGGAAACAAGAACATACCCAGCATGCACACCCCCGAAAACGGAGTATGGCTGCCTACATGGCGGGGTCAAAACGGTCATACACGTAAAAGCCCACTCGTGTGCATACGAGTGAACGTGGGAGTTACAGCCCACGAACGCAGAAGAAGAAGAAGAAGCCTCGTGTAGGGGCATGATATCGTTGAAATGAAGAAACAGTGAAGCAAGGCGAACCCAAATAATCAACAAATAGTAAAGAGTGGTA
>NC_134893.1:56643130-56645630 GCF_041734735.1 Babylonia areolata | reverse complement strand
CTCCCTCTTCTCCTTTCTTCTGTCTTCCTCTTTCTTTGTGGTGGTGTGCGCTGGCGGGTGGGTTTGTCTGAATGTTAAAGAAAACAAAAAAAAGAGCATGGAGTTGCTTCAGTTGTGCCATTCATCTTTTTGCTGTGTTGTGTGTATGTCAGCGAAGAGATCTTTCATTGCTTGGGAGGGGGGCGGGGGGGGGGGGGGAATGCTGTTGTTGTTGTTGTTTTTTGTTGTCTTCAGTCGAACATCTTTCCACCTTTTTGGTAACGCATGGAAGTTTAACGTAAATACTTACATGGGAAGGAGAGCTGGAACGATATGGGAAAAGCATGCAAAAGGGGGAGGGGGGGGGTACAATGCAACGTACAAACATTGTCTCTTTGTGAAATACACAATTGGGAAGGGGAGGGGGGACGATATGGACAAAACACGACATATAAAATAACAAAACAACAACAACAAAACCACGTACATCATTAGAAATATTCATCTATAAAAAAAAAAAAAAGCATCCATTTCACCCAAAAATGTACCATTTGCACACACCTCAACGCACATACTTCTTTCACTAACATTACTTGCCTTAAGTTTCACCCTGCGCATGCCAAACGACGATTTTCTGTCTGTATATACAAACAGCAGACCATTCACAATTTGCACATTATTTTTCATATTCATACTTTATAATTTGCTTACTGGAAAAAAAAAGCAACAACAACAAAAACAAGCATGATTTTATATACATTTTATATGTTGTTTTCTTTCCACTTTAAGTGATATTAGGCGAAAATCTGTCTTCTGACAGGCCTCAGAAATGAGATGCTTCAGAAGACTGCTTGGCATCTCTTACAAAGACCACATAACCAATGAGGAAGTCAAAAACAGAATAAGGCAAGCCATTGGTCCCTATGAAGATCTTCTCACCACCATCAAGAGGCGCAAATTAAAATGGTTCGGCCACGTAACAAGAGGAGAGGGGCTTGCCAAGACAGTGCTCCAGGGAACAGTCAGAGGAGGAAGGAAGAGAGGAAGACAGAAGAAGAGATGGGAAGACAACATCACAGAATGGACAGGATTGAAGCTGAGCGAGGCGGTCAAATGTGCGAAAGACAGGGATGGATGGAGAGGACTGGTTGACAGGTCATCTGTAGCGCCCCAACGGCAACCGCCATGGGGCAGCTGAGCTGAGCTGAGCTGAGGCGAAAATGAGGGAAGTTGGGGCAGAGGGGAGTGTGTAGGATAGTGTGTGGAGAGACACAACGTTGGAAGGATAGAACATAAGCAAAGCGGTAGGAAAAGCTAACATAAAACAGCTGTATCAAATGTCATATTGGACTCCAAAGCAAACTGACTACAGTAGCAGATAATATATCGAAACTGTCAAGAATGCATTCAAATGAACTTTCCGAAAAAGATTGGTAAAGACGTTTGTTAGAGATAAACCTTCCACGTTCAGTTTTATCTTATTGAATAATACATGAATCTGCCTTGATCTAAATAAAGTTACTGTACGTATATGACTGATTGTTAGTTTCCGGTCTATAGATATTAGTTATATTACCATTTAAAATTTCACCAGTTTGCTGGTATATTTCCCTGGCTTTGCTGAACGATGTTCTTGCAATCGAAGCATTTTTGTTGAGATATAAGCATGTTCAGTTCTGTGGTTAACATTTTATATACACTCACATGTCCCATTCCCATGGCGAAAGAAGTCACATTGGCCAGACATTCCAACTGAACATAATCATGCTTGTATATAAGTATCAATGTGGCCTTCAACAGATTCTTTGGCAGCGGGAAATACTCAGAACATAATTATACAAGTATACTTGAGAGTGAGAGAGATGACAGAAACAGAGACAGAGAGAGTTCGAAGACAGGAAGAAAGAGAGAGGGGGAGGGAGAGAGAGACACTGGGAAAGACCGATAGATAGAGAGAAAGAGGGAAGAGAGAAGGGGAGAGACAGGGAGAGAGGAGACACAGAGAGAGAGAGAGAAAGAGGCAGAGAGCGAAAGAGAGGGAGAGGAAAAAAGAGATGGGAAAAAGAGAGAAGTGGTAGACAAAAACACAGAGAGAGAGAGACAGAGGGACAGAGGGAGACAGAGACAGAGAGAGAGAAAGAGATGCGTACAGATAAGAGCAGCACTTTGGCGGAACTATCAGGTGTTCTGCTTTCAGTGCCGGCAGGGTGCTGAGCAGAGTCTGGCACTAATGAGATGTTTTTAGGATGGAGGAACCATT
Source organism: Babylonia areolata (assembly GCF_041734735.1). Taxonomy (NCBI): domain Eukaryota; kingdom Metazoa; phylum Mollusca; class Gastropoda; order Neogastropoda; family Buccinidae; genus Babylonia; species Babylonia areolata. The sequence goes on along the minus strand of NC_134893.1, from coordinate 56,643,391 downwards.
GAGGGGAGTGGGGGGGGGGAGATTTGATGGGGGCAGCCGGGGTGTGTGGGGGAGAGTGGGGAAGGGGGTTGAACATCCTCTTTTTGACAAACTGAAGGGGGGCTTGGAGAATTATGAAGGATGTTGATAAAAGGATGAAGGGGGGAAACGAATAAAAGAAGCGACGGACAGACCTCAGAACTGTTTTTGTACGTGCACTGTTGTGTGGATGTTGGAGAGAGATTCGGGTTCTGTGTGTGTGTGTGTGTGTGTGTGTGTGTG
>NC_134893.1:56620630-56635630 GCF_041734735.1 Babylonia areolata | reverse complement strand
TCAGGTATAACACTGCCTTCCACTGAATGACGTCTCTGGCCCTTCAGGTATAACACTGCCTTCCACTGAATGACGTCTCTGGCCCTTAAGGTATAACATTGCCTTCCACAGAAAGACGTCTCTTGCCCTTTAGGTTTAACATTGCCTTCCATTGCATGACGTCTCTGGCCCTTTAGGTATAGCATTGCCTTCCATAGAAAGACGTCTCTGGCCCTTTAGGTATAACATTGCCTTCCATAGAAAGACGTCTCTGGCCCTTCAGGTATAACATTGCCTTCCATAGAAAGACGTCTCTGGCCCTTCAGGTATAACATTGCCTTCCATAGAAAGACGTCTCTTGTGGCCTTTTGGGCATAACATTGCTTTCCACAGAATGACTTCTATGGCCCTTTAGGTATAACATTGCCTTCCACAGAAAGACGTCTCTTGCCCTTTAGGTTTAACATTGCCTTCCATTGCATGACGTCTCTGGCCCTTTAGGTATAACATTGCCTTCCATAGAAAGACGTCTCTGGCCCTTTAGGTATAGCATCGCTTTCCATAGAATGACGTCTCTTGCCCTTTAGGTATAACATTGCCTTCCACTGAATGATGTTTCTGGCCTTTTTGGTGTAACAGTGCCTTTACTGAATGACGTCTCTGGCCCTTCAAGGGTAACACTGCGTTTCATAGAAAGACGTCTATGGCCCTTTAGGTATAACATTCCCTTCCGTAGAAAGACGTCTCTGGCCCTTCAGGTGTAACATTGCCTTAGACAGAATGATGTCTCTGGCCTTTTAGGCATAACATTGCTTTCCACAGAATGACGTCTATGGCCCTTTAGGTATAACACTGCCTCAGAGAGAATATAGTCTCTGGCCCTTTAGGTATAACATTGCCTTAGACAGAATGACGTCTCTGACGCTTTAGGTATAACTTTAGCTTCCACAGAATGACGTCTGTGGCCGTTTAGGTACAACATTGTCTCAAACAGAATGACGTCCCTGGCCCTTTAGGTACAACTTTACCTTCCATAGAATGACGTCTATGGTTCTTTAGTATGACATTGCCTTCCACTGATCGACGTATCTGACACTTTAGATATAACATTGCCTTCCATAGAAAGACGTCTCTGGCCCTTTAGTATAACATTGCCTTTGACAGAATGACGTCTCTGGACCTTTAGGTATAACATTGCCTTCCATCGAATGACGTCTCTGACACTTAAGATCTGCTGTGCTTGTACGTACCTGAGCAAGACTTGAAAGGATAGATTTGGACTAATCTTTGAACAGTGTGTCGGCATTCTGATAAGATTTGGGGTGTGCCTTGAATACTGATAGTGGCGGGACGCCTGTCTGTCTTTCCCTGAATACTCATACTCAACGTGTAACAAGGCAAAGGAGGAAAGTACCTTTGTTTGCTTAGAGTCCAGCCGACCATACTCGACGATATCAGAGCTGAAAAAATGAACGCAAATAGCGATCCCATTGAGCCCGAAAAGGACCAAAAAAACAACAAAAAAAAGAATTAAAACCTGGAAAATAATATTTGACACAAGTACAGTCATACAAACACAGAACATGCCCCTGACGTTGACCATACCGCCAGGTTTTCGCCAGAAGATTAAAAAAACAAGAGAGGCAAGGCCTTCAAGACTCACTTGTGATAAATTAAGTCCCCTAGCATTAATTACAGAGTAATTTCCCTTTTTTCTACTATCTGCACCAAAACGTTTGCAAAATAAATAAAAATTCCATGCTTAGCAAAAGAAGTTCCTGTTTGAACAAAAAATGATAATAATGACTCCTCTTGTTATTGGGTCAGAATATCAGATCAAAGTGCCAAGTTTAGAGAATACAAAAAAATATAAATATAACAGTAAATGCAGTTTACATATAATTAGGCTTCTTTTTTATTTTTTTTTGTGCCCATCCCAGAGGTGCAATATTGTTTTAAACAAGATGACTGGAAAGAACTGATTTTTTTCTATTTTTATGCCAAATTTGGTGTCAACTGACAAAGTATTTGCAGAGAAAATGTCAATGTTAAAGTTTACCACGGACACACAGACAGACGGACAGAGAGAGAGAGAGAGAGAGAGAGAGAGAGACAACCGAACACCGGGTTAAAACATACACTCACTTTGTTTACACAAGTGAGTCAAAAACCCAACCAACTAACATGGACAGAAGTATGATTCATACTTTGATTATATTTAACAGGCATACAAAGCCAAATATTGTCAAGTGGCACCTTAAACGTCCTAGGCGCCAAAACAATATATTAGAAAAAGAGTGCCCAGTTATCAAGTGCAGAGAAAAGAACAGAAAAATCTGAGGATAGATAGATAGATAGGCAAGAGGGGGTGTCAGGGCAGAAAGTATAGAAGAGATGAAAGAAAGAAAAGAGCAAAGTCAGAAACAAAGAGAGCGACAGAAAAGAGGAAATCCCTAGCACAGAAGACCCAGAAGAAAAGGTGGGGTTAATGATTATTAATCCTGACGGAGAAAAGTAGGCCGCTCCTTCTTTACAGCCCTGTAATGCACTGCCATGAAAACCCGTGGGATACAATGAAATCATCCGTGGAATGTTATTGATAAAGAATGGCTGAGGATCGCTCCTTTTAAATACCCAAGGAATGTGAGGATCTTCTTCTTCTTCTGCGTTCACTCGTATGCACACGAGTGGGCTTTTACGTGTATGACCGTTTTTACCCCGCCATGTAGGCAGCCATACTCCGTTTTCGGGGGTGTGCATGCTGGGTATGTTCTTGTTTCCATAACCCACCGAACGCTGACATGGATTACAGGATCTTTAACGTGCGTATTTGATCTTCTGCTTGCATATACACACGAAGGGGGGTTCAGGCACTAGCAGGTCTGCACATATGTTGACCTGGAAGGTCGTAAAAATCTCCACCCTTTACCCACCAGCCGTGATTCGAACCCGGGACCCTCAGATTGACAGTCCAACGCTTTAACCACTCGGCTATTGCGCCCGTCTATGTGAGGATCAATCCTGTTCAAAGCCATAGGAATGTGACAGAAGCTGCACAAAATATCAGAAAACGGGCATTGTACTGTGTTGTGCCACATAGGCCTGTTGTACTACGCATTTTATGCATGCGCTATTGTCATATTCCATTATGGTATACAGTTTTCTTTGTAGTGTACTATACTTTAATGAGTTGCAATTTGTTGTACCGTGCTGTGGTGCCTGAACAGTACTGAGTTGTAATGTACTGTGCTAAGCTGTATCATGTTGTGTGGTTTGGTATTGGGTTGTATGAGTTTGATAAGATGCTGAGCTGTGTTGCATGGCGCTGCATGCACTGCATAACACTGCTACACGTTTTGTTGCTGTATCTTCTGCAATACTTGAAACTGCACTGCACAATATTAGTATGTCTATTGTGTGTAATGTGCGGTGCTGTGTAGTTCTGTCGCGACATACAATCCAATATATGCAGCCTATAACATACTGTGCCCAGTTCTTATCACCAGAACCTACATCGTTACCATTAAAACACAGACCATGCTGGTATTCAGCGAGGCCTCGTTACGTTCCAGTCCTCGCCCAGTTTGACCAAACTGACCAGTAAACTGACCACTGACGTAAGGGAGTGACCAGGCAACGAGCAAAAAGTTGGACAGTGAGGGAGGGGGATAAATACTGAGTCAACTTAATTCAGCGTCATACCCCTCTGTTGTGATCGCTTCGTCCCACTGACCGGTGTTACCAGGTTTTGTTCATGGGGAGGAAGGTGGCAGAATGGTTAAGACGCTCAGCTGCCAATACAGAGAGTCCGTGAGGGTGTGGGTTCGAATCCCGCTCTCGCCCTTTCTCCCAAGTTTGACTGGAAAATCAAACTGAGCGTCTAGTCTTTCGGATGAGACGATAAACCGAGGTCCCGTGTGCAGCACGCACTTGGCGCACTGAAAAAGAACCCATGGCAACGAGAGTGTTGTCCTCTGGCGAAATTACGTAAAATGAAATCCACTTTCATAGGTACACAAATATGTAAGCATGCACTCAAGGCCTGACTAAGCGCGTTGGGTTATGCTGCTGGTCAGGCATCTGCTCAACAGATGTGGTGTAGCGTGTATGGATTTGTCCGAACGCAGTGACGCCTCCTTGAAGAAAGTGAAACTGAAACTGTTCATGTATACCACGTTTTCTTGGGTGACACGACAAAATACCCCCTCCGGTCCTCGAATAATACTGGTCCTCAGGGATGAAATTATGTGGTGCGTTCAGAGGAATCCAAACCCTCCTTCCATACACAGAGAGAGAGAGAGAGAGAGAGAGAGAGAGAGAGAGAGAACACTTCTTTCCTCACTAACCATCCCCTCACCTCACACCTTCCTCCCACACAGATACCACCAAGCTCCCCTGCCGGGCAAATTCTCAACATGGAAGGATACAGACTAAAATTTTCCAGCAATTTCTGCAGACTTCCTCCCCCCTACCCCCCACCCCCCACCCCCCCCACACACACACACACCCCACACCCCCGTGACTGACCCAAGAGTTTGAAACCCGATCCTGGCTGAACGAGCAGGCCCCAGCCAGGGGCCGCCCATTATGTAGCACAGGGGCTGGTGTCAGTGAGAGTGATCGCCCGAATCAGCGTCATGACCTTTCTGACCCTGTTGCTTCTGCCCGACACCTCCAACACCCCACCCCTATTTCCCCCAGTGCCCCTCACACCCCCTGTTCCCCCTTCCCCACCCTCCTCCTCCTCCTCCTCCCCCCTATGACCATAGGGTACTTGAGAGTCTTTTCGGTGAATCGAAGTCGGTGTCTCCTCTATCTGTAAAAAGGGAAACTGGTTGTTGGTGGAGATACTGCATGCAAAGAGTGGCTTTTCGCCTTATCTCTGCCAGTCATGGCTTATTTGTAATTTTCAGTTCTGTTTTTCTCTTTTTCTGCCTTCTTTACTTTTCTTTCTTTTTCCTTTTATTTTTATTTTTTATTTTTTCGTATGTGTTTCCATCCTTCTTTAATGGCACTGTTTGGGTGGGCTATTAGCAACAAAGATATATAAATACACGCATGCGCGCTCGCACACACACACACACACACACACACACACACACACACACACACACACACACACACACACACACACACACACACACACACACAGACACACACACACACACACACACACACAGACAAAAGGTAAAGAAGGGGGTGGAGGAGCAAGGGGGACTGAAAATGTGGAGTATGCTGTCGCACAAACGTCCCGTATAACTTAACAACAAAAACGAAAGAAAAAAGGAAAAGAAGAAAAAAATCAAACTCGCACGCACACACCAAAACAGCGGTGCTTCAGTCTGCCATCAGTCACAGTCTGTCCTCACCCTGCCTGACCCAGGACTCACGTGCAACCTTTGAGTAATGGGGAAAAAAAACAGGTGCAGGCTAATAACTCTTCCCTTATCATCAATCGAAAAAGAAAAAAAAGAAAAAAAATATCTAAATTAACATTTTTTTCTTGCCTCATTAAAACCCCGTCAGTGCCAGGGGGGAAAACAGCAGAAAGTGGTGTTTCAGGTCATAAAACATCATCCAAAAAAACAATAAGCCTAAAACTGAGAAAATGGTCTGGAGATATTACCACTCTAGACAAACTGTGTGAATTTTCAGCCTTCCAGAGCTATTCCCCTTTTTCTGATGACGTCATCAGTGACGTCACTATGCACGTACATAATACGTTTATGGCAGTCAAGGGGTTTTAAAATTAAGAACGTACTCGGCAACGTTTGCTAGAAAACAAAAGTTTTTAAAAATAATCGCACATAGGGAGAGGGGAGAATCACACACTTCTCCCACGCATGACAAATGTATATGTAATCCCTCGATAATTAATATATAAATGAATTAATTACTAATATAGTATACTACATTTGTTTTAGTTTAAAAAAACAGAAAGTACTGTTGTTGGAATGAATCGTCGCAAGTTTGCGATCTCTCTCTCTTTCTCTCTCTCTCTCTCTCTGTAGTTAGTTTGTTATACAGTTATACAGTCTTCCTTAGTAAATACCACCTTCCCATGTTACGCAACACCTGACGTGACAGAATAATAAATCCAGTATTCCTGCTGTCACAACAGTTACGTTCTACGCCAGTCACTCCCCAAATAAATAACTGACACACAGCTAGCTGTCAGGCAGCCTGGGGAACAGCAACAGCACAACAACAACAACAACAACAACAAACATTAACTACAGACAGACTGGTGTTGCAGAGTGCTGAACAACACGCGAGACATGCAGCACAGCCTGCATACACACTCCTGTCTCCTGCCAACACCATGCAGCGGTGCCAGACTGACTGGCCACGGGAACTATCACAGCAACAACAAGCACTCCTGTGTCAGCACGTCCCCAACAAGCATGTGGCGGGGCGAATACAATTATATATAATAATAATAATAATAATAATAATGTACATTTATATAGCGCCCTTTCTCACTAAGAGCTCAGGGCGCTTTACATGAAAGAAAAATATTAGAAGTAACATAAAACATTCATGACCACTCTTTCTCAACATCCCCTCCTCCCCCCACCCCCACTCACACTCTCCCTTTCCCACTCTACATACATCCAAAGTGAGCTGACATGGGTGGTGTTGGAGAAAAGGCAGCTGAGAGTACTTATAGATAGGTTTTAAAAAGATGAGTCTTTAGTGATGAACGAAAAGCAGAAATAGAATCAGATGCACGGATATGATGAGGAAGGTTGTTCCAGATGTGAGGAGCAGCAAAGAAGAAAGAACGTTCACCATAGGTTCTTGTATTGACACGAGGAAGTTTCAAAAGGTAACAGTCAGAGGAAGAGCGGATATAGTTCTCTCCACACTTCCAACCCCTCTCCGTCCCTTCCACCCACCCCGCCCGCCGTAATCTGAACACACAGGATAGGAAAAAAAAATGACGTGATGTCACACATGGGTCTTTCCACTGCCCACTCCCCACCACCACCTTCATCTACACACCCAGGGTAGAAAAGGCCTTGAGACATGATGTTACAAATTTCCACGCCCGGGGCGGTAGGGGCCACCCCAAATATTGCTCTCTACTTACACTCCCTCCCCCTCCTCCAGCCCCATTTTCTGAACACTCCAGATAAAATATGTTGGAGACATGATAATCGAAAATTATCACCAGAGATCAGTTTGAACTTGACCAGACGATCAGCAAAAGAGGTTTATCTCAGGCGTGTCACACTTATGATCCCTAAGAGGTTTGTCTCAGGACTATCAGATAATCACTAAGAGAGGTTTTATCTCAGGAATAGCAGATAATCACTAAAAGAGGTTTATCTCAGGACTATCGGATGATCACTAAGAGCATTACCTCAGGACTGTCAGATGACAAAAACTAAGAGAGGTTTATCTCAGAACTACCAATGTGGGAGGAGGTGGGCCGGGGCAGGGTGGGGGGTTGGGGGGAGGGGGGTAGTGTGCGTGTGCGTGTGTATGCGGGGAGGCACAGTCCGTGTGTAATTTTACCAGCAGATTTTTTTCAAAAGAAAGGGATATATCGAAAGAGATGCAAAAGGAGAAAGAAGAAAGAGGTCAAGTTGGGAAGGAAGTAGAAAATGGGAGATGGAGAGAGGGGGTGGACAGAGACAGGTTAATCCGTGCACACTGACAACACATACTGTGTGAAAACAGGGAATACATAGCAGGAAGGAAACGTTCTTTTGAAGAAAGAGTAGGACTGAGAGAGAGTTAGAGGGACGGATTATCAGGAATACAGATCATCAGTAAAGGAGGGAGACAGAGACGGCGTCAGAAAGAGACAGAGACAGACAGACAGACAGACAGACAGAGAGTTGAACTGAAAGGGGAAAGCCCCTTTGAAAAAAGAGTGGGACTGAAACAGCAAGGGGGAAGCAGAGATAGTGACGAGGAGAAAGACAGGCAGACAGACAGACGGAGACAGAGACAGAGAAACATATACTTGAACTGAACACACGCAGTAGCTCCACAGAAAGGCACTCACGGTTCCTGGAAACAAAGAGAAACACACGAAAACAACAGAAACAAAACAGAAAATGGCAGAAGAAAAACAAAAAAAAAGAACGATTCAAAGACAGACACGAACAGAGAAAGAAAGAAAGAAAGAAAGACATACAGACAGAGAAACAAACAGAAGGAAAGAGAAGGAGAACCAGTCAGACAAACAACACAAAAACAACAACAACAACAACAACAACAAACAAAAGAAAGGAAAAGAGGAAACGATTGAATCAACAGTTTGGGAAGCAAAACGGAAGAGAAATAAAGACGTGGACGCCAAACAACCCTAAACAAACAAGTGCGAGAGGGAAGGAGGAAGAAAAACAATAACAACACTGAGGAGAGACTGGAGGAATGCTAAGAAAAACGTAATAAAACAAAGAAAGAGAGGGGGCGTGGGGGTAGGAGGGAAAAGGAAAGAGAGAGGGGGGGGGGGTAGGGGTGTCTCGAGGGGAGAGAGCTTAGAGACAGAGAAGGGGAGAAAGGGGGATAGGAGAGAAAGAGAGTAGGGTTCAAGAGTGGAAAGGGAAAGATGGAGAGAATGGGAGAAGAGGGGGAGAGGGAAGGAGTGAGAAGGGGGGAGTTGGGAAGAGAGAAAGAAGAGACAGGGGGGGGGGGAGAGAAAGAGGGAGAAGATAGAAAGCGTGAAGTGAGAGAGAGAGAGTGAGAGAGAGAGAGAAGAGGGAGGCGAGAGCGAAGAGAAATAACAGAAAAAGGGAGAAGAGAGAGAGAGAGAGAGAGCGTGGAGAGTACAGTGAGAGAATGAGAGGAGAGAGAGGAGTGAGAAAGGGGGGTGTGGGAAGAGAGAAAGAAGAGAGAAAGGGAGGGAGAAAGAGGGAGAAGAGAGAGAGAAGAGGGAGGCGAGAGCGAAGAGAAATAACAGAAAAGGGTAGAAGAGAGAGAGAGAGAGAGCGTGGAGAGTACAGTGAGAGAATGAGAGGAGAGAGAGAGGAGTGAGAAAGGGGGATTGGGAAGAGAGAAAGACGATACGGGGGGGGGGGGGGAGAGAGAGAGAGAAAGAGGGAGAAGAGAGAGAGCGTGGAGAGTACAGTGAGAGAATGAGAGGAGAGAGGGAAGGAGAGAGAAATGGGGTTGGGAAGAGAGAAAGAAGAGAGAAGGGGGAGGGGGAAAGAGGGAGAAGACAGAGCGCAAAGTGAGAGAGAGAAAGAAGAGGGAGGCGAGAGCGAAGAGAAATAACAGAAAAGGGGAGAAGAGAGAGAGAGTGTGGAGAGTACAGTAAGAGAATGAGAGGAGAGAGGGAAAGAGTGAGAAGGGGGTTGGGGAAGAGAGAAAGAAGAGAGAAGGCGGAGGGGGAAAGAGGGAGAAGAGAGAGCGCGAAGTGAGAGAGAGAGAGAGAGAGAGAGAGAGGGAGAGAGCGAGAGCGAAGAGAAAGAACAGAAAAGGGGAGAAGAGAGAGAGAGCGTGGAGAGTACAGTGAGAGAATGAGAGGAGAGAGTGAAGGAGTGAGAAGGGGGGGATGGGAAGAGAGAAAGAAGAGAGAAGGCGGAAGGAGAAAGAGGGAGAAGAGAGAGAGCGTGGAGAGTACAGTGAGAGAATGAGAGGAGAGAGGGAAGGAATGAGAAGGGGGGGATGGGAAGAGAGAAAGAAGAGACAGGGCGGGGGGAGAAAGAGGGAGAAGAGAGAGAGCGTGGAGAGTACAGTAAGAGAATGAGAGGAGAGAGGGAAGGAGTGAGAAGGGGGGTTGGGAAGAGAGAAAGAAAAGAGAAGGGGAAGAAGAGGGAGAAGAGAGAGCGTGAAGTGAGAGAGAGAGTGAGAGAGAGAAGAGAAAGAAGAGGGAGGCGAGAGCGAAGAGAAAGAACAGAAAGAGGGGGAGAAGAGAGGGACGGGGAGTAAGAGGTAAGGGTGAAAGGGAAGACAGAGAGTGGAGAGAAAAGAGGGGAGGAAGAAAGAGAGAGGGAGCGATCGCGCACGCACGTGATTACAGCTATGAAGTGGAGAGAGAGAGAGAGAGAGATACAGACAGACAGGCAGGCAGGCAGCAGGCAGACGGGCAGACAGGTAGGCAAACAGACTAGAAGGACAGACAGGCAGATACAGAGAAACATTAAACGTCTGAAACAGACAAACAGACAGACAGACGGACAGACAAACGGTAGGCAGAAACAGGCAGACCGACAATAACAACACGAATACACACACACACACACACACACACACACACACACACACACACACACACACACACACACGCACGCACACACACACGCACGCGCACACACACACACACACACACACACACACACACACACACACACACACACACACGCACGCACAGATGTACGGAGTCAGCATCTGTTAACAAAGAGGACAGCTGTTTAGAACTGACGAGCTGACGGTGCAATCTGCAGCAGGGGAAAGTGGCGTCTTGTTAATTGCCTCACACCTCCCCCTCCCTCCTCCCCCTCCAATCTCCCACCCACCCACATACTTCTCCTCTCAGAAACTGGCGGAGTTTCGTGCCTTCCACTGAGCCGGCCTTCCTCTCTTCGTTATTTTTCTTCCTTTCTTTGTTACTCTGTTCCTACTAAACATTTCTTTTTTTACTTACTTTTTTTTCTTTTCCTTTCTTTCTCTTCTTTTCCTTCTTTTTGTTGTTTTGTTGTTGTTGTTGTTGTTGTTGTTTTGGGGTGGAGGGATGGCGGGTGGAAATGTATCTCTTTGTCCATTCTCGTGAAAAAAGGTTACTGTCTGCTGTTCGTCAGAGCTTGTGCCAGAGCTTGTTTGGTTACGATGCTGCTGAACTGTCGATGAACTGACTATCCCTGGTGTGCCATGTAGTTTGACACCCCCCACCCTCCACCCCACCTCCCTTACCCTGCATCCTTCAGGACCCCCAAGCAATAAACATTTCAGATATCAACATCATCATAATCATCGTCGTCATGGTCATCATCATGCATATTTTGTTTCTTCCAATTCCCCCTCCATCTCTTTCTCAGTCACCCGTTTCTGTTATTTTTTTCCTTCGTCCTGCATTTTCGTCTTCCGGTTGTATATTTCCACTCCCTTCCTACGTTTTTTTTTTTGTTGTTTTTTTTGTTTGTTTGCTTGTTTGTTTTTGTTGTTGTTGTTGTTGTTGCTGTTTGCTAGTTTTATTGTTTGGTGGTTTTTGTTGTTGTTGCTGCTGCTGTTTTAGAGAGAAGGGTCGGCGATTTTTTGGTGTTTTTTGTTGTTGTTTTTGTTTGTTTGTTTGTGGGTTGTTTTTGTTGTTGTATGTTTGTTTGTTTTTTTGTGGGTTTTTTTTATAGAAATGGGAGGGTTCTTTCCTTCCTGTTCTACTCACATTTCTCTTCCTCCCTTACACTCTCCCGCCCCACACCCTTGCCCCCCTACCCCACCACTCTCCCCGTCCAACCCCTCACCCCACCCCACCCCCACCCCCATTGACATTTCCGTTCGGAACACGAAATCCTGACACAATGCGTTTACATAACAAACAGCAAACACGTAACTACGTACGGCAAACCTTCCGTTTCAGTCCACAAAGGCAGAGGCGTGCGTACAGCAGCTGTCAGCAAAACATGCCTGTCACGTCATGGACCCTACAGAACGTGTTTGCTTTTTAATTATCAACTGACGCCCCTAATCCCATACACATACATATCTGGCCTCGTCGGTCTTTCATTTTATTAGTTGCCTTGGAAGGATTTTGTAACTTACTTCCAGCATCTTTAAAGAATTAAACTCACATGTGTGTGAGAATGATATAGAATAGCATAGAGTAGAACAGAACGGAATGATACAGAACAGAATAGAATGGACCACTGAGAAAGAAAAGAACAGAAAAGAAAAGAACAGAATGGAATGGAATTCAAAAGATTGAAGGTGCTTTGTCATGAAATCTTCGGGTTTATATAATAAAGCCTACGCACGCAAAATAAAATATCAAATGAATGACTATCCTTCATGTGTTGCAAGAGCATTCAAACAAAAATAACAATGTGTGTGTGTGTGTTGTTGTTGTTGTTGCTGTTGTTGTGTTGTTGTTTAGTAAGCCGATGGTCACGTTGGTTGTGGTACCTGTGTAAAATGAAATTTAGAATAAAACAATATAAAAGCATACAAAAACACTACCAAAAAACGGTTCTCTTCAACATGCAACGTACTTTGTACGGGAAAATGCCCTGTCTCCTAGTGTCATGTTCGGGTTATGAAGTGTACATGGAATTACACATGAAATAACATCAACACAATTGTCAATGTACATGGAATTTGTTTATTTCCTCTGACGTCAGATATCTCCAAAACAAAAAAAAACAGACTCTTGGCAGCAAATGTCTGTAACTCCATCGTTAATTCATCACACATATTCTCTCTCTCTCTCTCTCTCTCTCTCTCTCTCTCTCTCTCTCTCTCTCTCTCTCTCTCTTTCACACACACACACACACACACACACACACACACACACACACACACGCACGCACGCACGCACCCACGCACACTCGTGAAAACAAGTGCAGTTCCTGTCGATGTCAAACAAGAGGGGAAGGTGGGGGGAGAGGGTACGGGGGGGAAAGGTATGACGACGGAAGAGGGCACGATAGTGGGGGATGCGGGGTGGGGGTGGGGGTTGGAAGAGGAGGGTTAAGCCATGTGTACGTTCAACGATGTTACTAGCTTAAAACGGTAAGAGGCTCGCTGTAACGGAGTTTGCAGAGGAACAGGCAATTAGTGGAAACAAGATGGCACAGCAAGCACAATGTTCTCTTATTCTTTTTACATTTTAGTTTTGGTTATTTGTCTTCTGATTTATCTTATAGTTTCGTTATATCTGTATACATTTGAGTTTTTGCCAATTTTGTTAATGTATCATATTTCATTTTATTATAATGTTTTTATACAAACCTAGGGTAAGCTCCCAAGGCCTGATCAACTCGGTGCGTTGGTCAAGCTTGTGCTCTCTTTCTATATTGTTTTGCAGACGTGGTTGTGTTCTTCCATTCCTCCATGCGTTCCAAGCTGTTTGCTCCAAGCCGCAGCACAGCTGCTAACATGTGATAGATTCAGTTTCCTCTGATGTGACTGACAGGGGAATATGTTCCACCTTTTTTTTTCTCAGGTATTAGTCTGGTGTTAAAAGGTTAAAAGGCTTAAGGTCCCCATAGCCCTTTACGGCCATCGGAGCAGTGATTTATTATTATTATTATTATATTCATGTAGCGCTGAATCTTGTGCAGAGACAAATCAAAGCGCTTTCCCACCAGTCATTCACACGCATGCATAACTCTAAAACTGGAAAAACTGAAGACAAGGAAGAGGCAGGGAGGGGAGGCCATTTTGAGAAGAGGTGGGTTTTAAGACCAGACTTGAAAGAGCTGAGTGCGGAGACCCGACGAAGAGAAAGAGGAAATTCATTCCAGTTGCAAGGTCCAGAGACAGAGAAAGAACGGCAGCCAAAAGTCGAGTGTTTGAATCTGGGTATGCGTAAACAGAGTGGATCCGAAGCCGATCGTAGAGAGCGAGATGGAGTGTAGAGATGAAGGCAGCCACAGAGATAAGAAGGGGCAGATTTGTGAATACATTTATGACATTGAGTGCATATCAACTGGGCCTAAGGCTCCGTAGGCACAGAAAGGCGGGGCCCAGTCCTCTCCTTCCGCCGTTTTAATGTCCCCAAGCAAGTCAGGTACCTATTCACACCTGGGTGGAGTGAGGAAAATCGGACTAAAGAGTCTTTCCCAAGGATACAACACCAGGCCGGAACGTGGGGTCGAACCCTGACCACTGGATCATAGGTCTAGTGTCTTTCCCCTTCTGCCACGGCACCTGGTGAAGAGAACTAAAAGGAAAAGATATCATTTACTTAATCTCAAGTAACTGCTCTGTCTATATGGTGTATAACGCTCGAGCAAAATTTGAGCACAACAAATGTCTTCTCGTTCTGAAAAGCATTTTGCTTTGCAGTGTTTGTATTTTTCACCACAAAAATATAGCATAATGTGTAAACCAAGTAAGCTGACAAGGAAACTGAAGAAGACCATAAGCAAGAAGAAGACGAACAAGAACAATAACAGTACAGGATGAACAGGAACAAAAAGAAGAAGTATAAAAAAATAAAGAGGAAGAGGAGAGGGGTTCTAATCCACCTGCAGACTGTATACGTTTTCTTTGGCTTTACGGGCAAATGTTGGGTGTAGCTCAGTTTCTCCCGAGTTACAGTCAGTTACAGACAGTTACAGGAACACGATGGGGAAGCAATGAAAATATTCTCTCCTTCGTCTGACTGTTGTGTTGCCTTACTGGTTTCACTCAATGCAGCTGGTTAGACCGACCGACAGATAGATAGATAGACAGTGGGCAAGCAATGCACACAGAGAGACAGAGAGAAACAGAACAGAACATGAAACACATTTTGAAGAACATAGCATGTATGACACAATTTCCCACATAGAAAAAATACTGCAACAGCATATCAACATGGGGGGGGGGAGAGAAGGTAGATGAGGTAGAGGATGGGGAGAGAGAGGAGGTAAAGGAGGGGGAGAGAGAGGAGGGGAAAGGGGGAAACAGACAACGGCAGAACAAAGGGCGAAAAACAGAATGCTGTGCGGGTCGGGTGGTAGGAGTGAGAGAGACTGGAAAGGGGGGCAAACAAAAACACACACAAACACACACACCCACACACACTCTCTCTCTCTCTCTCTCTCTCTCTCTCTCTATCTATCTATCTATCTATCTATCTCTAGCAGTGAGACACAAAGACAGAGAAACAGAGACAATTACAGGGACAGAGACAGCCTTTTTCTCTTGGCGCTCCAGAATTTGGGACTCTTTTTTTCTATGCTTTGATTGTAATGGGTGTGATAAAGTTGTCGCTACGGGGACCCATTCAGGTGAGGGATTACGTGACAAGGCTGCCCTTACGTTATATATGTGTATCCCGTCGTCAAACAGGCCCAAGAGATACGGACAGACACCTGCAGTGCTGGTCAGGAAACTTGAGCGCTCCCAAATACGCAAATAGGC
>NC_134893.1:56613130-56618130 GCF_041734735.1 Babylonia areolata | reverse complement strand
AAAACACGAGACAACAAGAACACGTTTTACTTGTAGGTGAACGGACTGTCTTTGAAAAGCAGTTGATCTGGCTCAGTTGCAACAGAAAAGTGATGTAGGAATAAAGAAGAGAATTGAAAAGCCCTCTATATAATATAATCACTATTTCTGTATCATAGAGGGGTTTTTTTGTTTTGTTTTTGTTTGTTTTTTGTTGGGGTTTTTTTGGGTTGTTTTTTTTTTGCGGGGGAGGGAGGGGGGGGAGATAAATAGCGAAATTTTTCTCTTTTTTTCTTTCTTTCTTTTTTTTTTTTTTTTTTTTTTTTTTTTTTTTTTTTTTTTGCGAAGTAGCATCTTCATTGGAACATACACCCACACGATGATTCCCAGAAACTAGTTTGACTGCTCAAAGTATGTTTCAGATATTGTTAGCAAGATTCGATCCATAATTAGCGAATTTGAAAGCGTTGTTATCGTGACATTATTTCGATTCTCTACCTCTGTCTCTCTGTCTCTGTCTCTGTCTCTCTGTCTCTGTCTCTCTCTGTCTCTCTCTCTCTCTCTCTCTCTCTCTCTCTCTCTCTTGTTTTTGTGGAATAGCTGTGAATGGTAATGGTGATGGTGTATTTTGATTGTGTTTTGAATTATTTTTGTGTGTGTGTGTGTGCTCATTTTCGTTTCTGTAGCTTTATTCTCTCTTTAGGGCGAGGGCTGGAGTGTAAAAAAGCATGTTACTTGCCTATCTATTACCCTCGATATTAAAGATTTCGTCTTGTCTTTTCTTTTTCTCACACACACACACACACACACACACACACACACACACACACACACACACACACACACACGAGCGAACGAAGGACCATTAAACCCGAGAGAGAGAGAGAGAGAGAGAGAGAGAGAGAGAGATCCTGCTCGCTTTTTTATTTTCATGTGATTTTTTCCCCACCTTTTCACCAAGTTAACGCGTCAAGTCAGCGCTTCAACAGGGTGTAGCGTGGTGACAATGCTGTGATGGAGAGCGAAGTGACCCGTGCCCATTCAACATGAAATGAAGGGCCGTTGGGAGGAGAATGAAGCGCGGGGAGGGCCGGGTGTTTGAGGACCGTGTCTTTGTGTGAGGGCAGGGGGACTAGTCGGTGTCTGTTCAGTGCGTACCCCAGGGGGGGTACAGGGGGTTTACTGTAGGGGACCTTGCAGCGTCCCAGGTTTCTACCCGGTTGTGTGCTTAGACCTCGGATCGGTCATCATAGACCCGCAGTCCTGGCTCTATGCTTCTTCAGACACAAACAGAGAGAGGGAGATACACACACACACACACACACACACACACACACACACACACACACACACACACACACACACACACACACACACACACACACACACACACACACACACGCTGGTAACATGAATACGCGCGAGCACATAATGCACAATATACACAGGTCTACCCCGCATGGAAGCACGTCATGAGTTGCCAAAAAACAACACTAAGAGCACCTGCACGAATAAATTAAGTTTTGGGCCGGCAGGTAGGAGTGTGACTTATTCCAGGGCGATCTGTATTACATAGATAACTGATCTGACCGGTCAGTGAATAAGTTAATGTTTAAAAGTAGTAAAATAATACATGTCAGATGAAAGATTAACGGGTGTAGCACCACACAGCTTGGTGAATATATTACACATCACGAGTAAAAGTCTGTACTGTACGATTTATTCGTTGTTTAGTTTTTACATGTGGAATTTTTGGAGGAAACAAAGGGGGGAGTGGAATGAAGCGTGAGGGGGAACAGTGTGTGTGAGTGTGTGTGTGTGTGTGTGTGGTGTGTGTTCACGGGACGAACAGACAACAAAACACATCCCACATGCTTGGCTCTGATTGTATCTCTTTGTGACAACAGCCCTTCTTCCTGTTCACGTTTCTGTGCTTCCTCGCTGCTTTCCCTTTGTCTTTCGCCGCTGTCAACAAATCCCAGAGCCTGTAAAACTCCTATTTTTATCTGCAGGTGTCGGGATCCATTGCCTGCCCCATCGCTTTGCCCGGATCCTCGGATTTCACAGCTGTGTTTTCAATTGTGATGCCACGATAGCAGCCCAGATTTCACAGTTCTGCGTTGGACCAGTGCCGGCAGCTTTTTTTTTTTTTTTTTTTTTTTTTTTTTTTTTTTGTCTATGTTTTTCTTCCTCTTTCTCCGATGTGCGGATGGATATCAACGATCTGATATTTCCCACTTGCTGCTTCGGTGTGCTTAGCAAAGGAATGATGAATCCACGCTGTTGCCGTTAATTTCACATCGCTGTAGTAGGCACGACTGAGAGGCTCCCCCTCCCCGGGGCACTTTGTTTTGCACGTCAGGCAGCAGGAGTTGGTTCACTCCTAACTCGCTGTGACGAGCCAGCGTGTCGGGGTGGAATGTGAATTCGGCTGCCAGAAGGGAGAGAACGGCTGTTGAAATGTAACCTCAACACCTGCAACGAAAGACTCCTCGCAAAAAATCAAGCAAGTTCGTGGTAAAAAGTTCTGTGATGGGCAGGTCTTGTACAGGCCTTGAAGTGGTCTGAGCGGAAAAGATCTGTGTGCTCGGAAACTTAGACTTGTGATCAGTTCTGCAGTTTTTAAGTGATACGTGCTGTTTGTGTTCTTTGAGTGCGGGGTTGTTATTTTCTTTTCTTTTTATCAGTCATTTATTATTGTTTTTTCTTTGTTCGTGTGATGATTTAAGATAACCAGTCTTGGAATACAAACTACACTACAATGGCCTAATCTTCGATAAACGCCGTCTCAGAAACGTAAAATCGTGCGTATCACTACATTGTGGCGTGATATTGTGTCTGTGTGTGTGTGTGTGTGTGTAGAAAAGAAATGGTGTGGGCTGCTGGAGATACGAATGTGTGTCGGTGTTCCCTTCCGCGGTGAGTGGATTGCTTTCACCCGTGTCGCACTTGTGACGTGAACGGATCGCAGGTTTGTGGAAAAACAATTAAACACACAAACGTGAAGCCCTGCTTCCCGGCAGAGGATGGGATGGGGAGTGTGTGTGGGGCCAGTGCCTGCATGGCTCGGCACTGTTGTTGAAGAGGATACCTGCAGGTTGCGGAGTACGTGCAACTGAGGTGCAGTCAAGAATGCTGTGAGGGGTATCGGGTGGAAATGGTACCCCAGGCAGTATGTGATGGTTCTGCCTTTTGCACGCGAGCAGCTGTGCTGCTGGCTGTCTTTGTCCTGAGTTTTGCTGTTATACCCGTTGAAGGTGAGTTGAAAATGTTTTGATGTGTATATGTTTGTAAACGTCAAATGTTTTGTATCTTGACTACTACGTGTACTGGGGTCACAATGAATAATTAACTGACCCCATGGTTGGGATGCATGCAAGTGTATGCCAATACTTTTATAAAATAGGTTTTTGTGTGGTGCCTCTCTCTCTCTCTCTCTCTCTCTCTCTCTCTCTCTCTCTCTCTCTCTCTTTCTCTCTCTGTCTATCTCCATCAGTCCATGCTTTATTGTGTAAGGTGTAGCCATGTGCAGATGATAGATGAAAAAATGGTGACTGCTGGACCTTTTAACTTCATGTACAGATGAATTATTTTAAGATTTTTTCTTATCAATGAAAACATACGTAGATTACCTTTTTAAATAACATTATATTGAGTAGCATTTAATTAGAAATCTAGGTAGCTAAGTAGTAAATCGACAGTACAAGAGGTGCTGATAAAATAAATGAAATACCTGTGAATGCTTGAATGTGTCAAATTAAACATACCAAATCATCGGCAACACCACTGAGTGACACGGAAGGGAAACAACTCTAATGGTTAAGATATGGACAACACATGCAGATCTGGTTTGCGTATGTATCTGACATATTTTTCAAATTTATACCAGTTAATACAGTTGTACCTGTGTGGCTTGTAATCACTGTCTATAAGTTTTGAAACTGTTTGATTTTTGTAACAGACAATCTTACAAATTGTAATATTACAATGAATGTGTGTGTGTGTGTGTGTGTGTGTGTGTGTGTGTGTGTGTGTGTGTGTGTGTGTGAGCGAGGGAGAGAGACAGAGAGAGAGAGAGAAAGGGGGAGACAGACTGACGGATAACCATGAAAAAACACTTTCAACTAAAGGCCTATATTCTCTTGCTGGTCCCAAATGCACTTGTTACTGACTGCTTTCCAGCAAAGCACAGCACTAAGTAACCTCAACTCCCAGACCCTCCAGTTCAACTCGTTTCCATTTTTTACATGGCCTCCAGTCAAGTCTGGCAACTGGTTCCCCTTTGATCACCGATTTTCTCTCCTCATACGGAACCTTCCCAAAGTATGTTGGCTTCACACTTGCGAAGCAGTGACGCGGCTTATCACACACATTCGCTCTTGTTCACAGAGCATTCAACCCCCAGCATCCATTAATGTGTCCGGCTTAAAGAGAACTTCACAAGTGCTGATTTGTTTTGTTTGTTCGGGATACCCAGTTATTTATTTGCAGCGCTTGCGCGCGCGCGTGCGCACAGAGAGAAAGAGAGAGTGTGGATCGTGATGAAGAGAAGTAGAGGAAAGAAGGGAAAAGGGGAAGAGGGGTGAGGGGAGCTTTGAATCGAGGGCTTATATTTTCCCAGGAAAACAACGTCGGCATTTAGCATTTAGTTCAAAGCATTTAGAAAAGGTTAGGTTCCACCCCTCTCAGCACCAAGTAACTCTTACAACCTGTGTTCATCCAGACAATTTTATTTTATTTTTTTAGGTACTTCTGTTTGATCGCTCAGTCTGCCTGCAAAACGCGAAACACTTCTGTTCTGAGTCGTCCTACAAGAACGAGAGGCGGTGGCCTAGTGATAATGCGGCCGAATAGGAAGCAAATGTCAAGGGGTTCGAGTCCAATTTTCGGACCGTGATTTTTACTCCCCTTCCACTGGATCTTGAGTGGTGCTCTGGGTGCTAGTCTTTCGGATAAGACGATAAGCTGAGGCCCCATTAGTAGCTTGTACTTAGCGCACGTAAAAGGACCCACAGCAACAA
>NC_134893.1:56605630-56608130 GCF_041734735.1 Babylonia areolata | reverse complement strand
TTCTTACCAGTGCGCTCAGATTCTGTCGCTTCCTTGGCGGACTCGTTATCAGAAGGCCATCACTCCACTTAAGATAGGGTGTGAAACTTTAACCTATTCAAATGTATGAGTGTGTGCGTGCACGCGCGCGTGTGTGTATGTATGCGTGCGTGTGTTCACATCTCTTTCTCTGTCTGTCTGTCTGTGTGTCTGTCTGTCTGTCTGTCTCTCTCTCTCTCTCTCTCTCTCTCTCTCTCTCTCTCTCTCGTGTGCTTCTGTACTGTGCATGTGTTTCTGCCTCGCTACCATTCTCTCCACCCCCCTTTCTCTCTCTCTCTCTCTCTCTCTCTCTCTCTCTCTGTCTCTGTCTCTCTCTGTCTCTCTTTCTGTCAGACCGCCCTCAGAGAAGAAGTGAAAACCAGATAGAGAAAGACGGACAGAGAGAGAGAGAAAGAGATGGCGGTAAGCGAAGTAGCAGAGTAGCACACCTGCGGCACTATATCACACGTGCGTCACGATACGTTCAGGATGGGGCGTGCACACAGAAACGCATGATAAACATGGGAAATATTCATGCTCAGGAAAAGAAAACCCACAAGAAACCACATAGTGCGCAGATCTATCTCAGGTCTCGTGTGTGTTCACAGCACGACAGCAAACAAATCAGAATTATCCTTGTCAAACCGGAGGAAATTTTGCCCAAACTTCAGCAACACCTTTCGCCTTTTAAGCGAATTCTTCAAAGGCGTATGAAGGTGCGCCTGATCAAGTAAATACTGTCAGACAGACTGTTAGCTGAAGGATGAAGGATAGGTGCACTGTGTTTTTATTTCCCATGTTCTGGAAGGCGGCGAGAGGCCCACATGCTAAATGCTGTGGTATACAGTTAGCTGCAAATGGAAATTTCGTTCTGTTGCACGAACAGGTGGGTGTAGGAGGGTTTTATTTTGCCGTCTGTGTGGACCATATGGCTTAACTGGAGGAAAGTATGGACAGTAATAGAATGAGTGTTATGCGCGCGCGCACAGTCAGACACACACACACACACACACACACACACACACACACACACACACACACACACTTGAAATGACATTCTTGAACACTTTAAATCAACTGTACCATTTATTGTTTTCCCAACAGCGTTCGACCCATACCAAAACCACCATTTGTAGAACTTTGCTCACAACGAGCGTCCCTCACACTGTTTATATATTTGTCTAGCATTGTGGCCTGTAGTTAGCGGGGCACGGTCTGGACCCTATTACACCCAAACGTGCCTTGGTGGCAGTGCCCCACGCTTTGACCGGAGGTCAAGGAGTGGCGATAATGCGCGGGGTTGAGAGAGTCCCCTCCCAAGTCGGCCCCGGGCACAAAAGACTCGGTCGCTCAGGCAAAATCTTTCCACCCTCACCTCGCTGACTCACAACGTCTGTCGTGATTCCCAGATCCTGTAGTGTTTGTAAAGCGGTTCGGTCTGGATGTGGTGTTGGTAGTCAAACACGTTATAGTTCTGTGAAATCACTTGAGCTGGGTTGAATCTGTACCTATTCCATTGTAGCAGCCAGTCGGTTATGTAATTCATAAACAACATTTAAACACCCCCCAGGCCCCCCTCCACCCCCTCCCCTCTCCACCCCCCAAAAAAAACAAAACAACAACTCCCCAAAACAAAAGAAAAACAAAAACCCATCTGTCATTTCTCCCTACATTCCGAAACGCAATACAATAAATTCTTTGCAAAGGAAATGGTGACTATGGGATGCCGCATGGATATGGATGCTTTTACCTGTATGAAACAACTACCACATAGGCATGAAAAATTATTTTGGGTTTGACATGATATAAAGAATAAAGAAGTAAAGAATAATCAGCTTATAATAATCAGGCAACGAATAGTCATCACCACGACACTTGAAACGGAGATTGTCGGTGATTCATAATATATACCTCACACATATCAAAGTCACTTTAACATTTCTTTCTGAAATTAGAAAAAAAAAAGTTATTTTTCATTGTGTGACTTTAAAACAACACATTCTGTCATTTTTTTTCTCATTCCTTTTTGTCTCAGAAATTCAAAAACAGTAGGCAAAGTATCTGAATTTAGCTAAGTGTCAAGGAGGAGTCAGAGCGTGCGAACTGATCCATATACGCTACATATAAAAAGGAGGCGTAGGGGTTGGGTTGGGGGACAAGAGAAGAGTGGATGCGCAGATGGCTAACCTTCTAGGAGACCAAACGCTCGCGACAAAGTGGTTATGTGTTGTGGTAAATCAGGTGTAAATAAAATGAAGTACTGTTCCTTTTCTTAAAAACACCTTTTCTTCGAAATCAAAACACAGCGTAATGAAAAAAAACAGTCAAAGATGGGGTGACACGAATTCACGCACCAAACGGGGAGAGGATCGTATGGCAAATCATCTGTCCCTTGGACCTTCTCGTGTTCCTTAACCTGTCTAAATGTTTAAGCTTCCGGTCGGGTGACCGCGACCTCTTCCCCCCTCCCCCTCCTCCCACA
>NC_134893.1:56590630-56600630 GCF_041734735.1 Babylonia areolata | reverse complement strand
CAGTTAACGTTAGTAAGTTTGTCCCTGAAAAAAGAAGCAAAGGAACAAGTATGTTATGTTTTTGTCAGCAGTTAACGTTAGTAAGTTTGTCCCTGAATAAACAAGCAAAGAAGTATGTTGTGTTTTTGTTAGCAGTTACGTCAGTGCGTTTCTCCCTCAATAAACAAGCAAAGAAACAAGTATGTTGTGCTTTTGTAAGCAGTTACGTTAGTAAGTTTGTCCCCGAAGAAATAAGCAAAGAAACAAGTATTTTGTGCTTTTGCAAGCAGTTAAGTTAGTAAGTTTGTCCCCGAGAAAAGGAGCACAGAATCAAGTATGTTGTGCTTTTGTAAGCAGTTATGTTAGTAAGTTTGTCTCCGAAGAAAAAAGCAAAAAAACAAGTGTCTTGTGCTTTTGCAAGTAGTTAAGTTAGTTAAGTTGTGCTCGAAAAAAAGAAGCACGTCTGTTGTGTTTTAAAGTAAGCAAGTAAATTAGTAATTAAATCAACACATTCTTTAAAAAAAAAAAAAAAAAAAAGTAATTTTGTATGGCAGCTGTAGTATTCATATATTTTATTGATGTCAACTGCTGTTGTTGTTGTGGCTGCTGTTGCCACTTCTTTTGTAAATGTTATCACTGTAAAGGCCTTGTCTGGAAGCCTGGACAGACTCCAAGCTATTTACATGCCAGCTTGAAGTAGTTAACGATGTGCACAATGTTTACTACTCAGCCCTGTGTGCGTTGTGTTTGGCAAAGTCTTCTCTCCCTCCTTCCTGCACTTAGTCCGCCTTGGTTCACTTGCAGAATATACTAAATTAGCTTGTGCATCTTTCTTCACGTAAACATGTGTGACATCTTTTCAGATGATTTCAGTTTTGTTTACTCAGGAACTCTAAACTTTGTACCACACTTTTTTTTGTTTGTTTGTTTTTTTGTTGTTGTTTTTTTGTTTGTTTGTTTTTTTGTTGTTGTTTTTGTTTGTTTTGTTGTTGTTGTTTTTGTTTTGTTTTTGTTTTGTTTTTTTGGTTTTTGTTTTGTTTTTGGTTTTTTCTTTTTTGCCCAAATCATCCATCATGACTGTGTCTGATTGGATGTTAACGGGCCGACCTTGAAAGCGAATTCTCCACTTTCCCAAAATGCTAGCAGCTACGTAGATGAAATGCAGACAAACATGTGGTCTAATATGAACAAATTTTGTATGATAAAAATCATAAACTTGACTATGTACACTTAATAACATTGTGATTTTTCATGCTCAGCATAAATATTTATCAGCCAGTGTTTCGAGCATGTTTCTGAACTGACAACTTAGCAGTTTCCCTCATTCACTTTTTTTTTCTCATTCGCCTAAAATGTCTAGTTATTTAATTTTATTTAGTTGTGTAGGCGTACTTGTATGTATGTACGTAAGTACTGCTACCACCAGGAGCTTTTCGACGTGAGTCACAGCTTGCATACCATACGTCAGCCATATTGGTTGTGAAGCATTCATGCTACGAACACGGTGCTGTGTATTACTCGCTTCTTGAAATCAGCAAAGTATACTCTTTAAGATTCATCGTTGAACTGCATATATATATATATATATATATATATATATATATATATATAATAGAATATGTCTATTACCAAGTGTACCGGGGTCACAAGGAATATTCGAGGGGGTAGTACATAACAAGATACCAACATAAATCGAAAATCACACACAAGCACAGATACAGTAGAAATTAGGATGCATACAAGTGCATATCAATATAAAAACTAGTGCATACCCATACATGCACGCACTGCGCACGCACACACACACACACACACACACACACATTTGCACGCGCGCACACACTCACACACACACACACACACACACACAGATATATATATATATAGATAGATATAGAGATATATATAGATATATATATATATATATATATATATATATATATATATATATATATATGCATGCATGTGCGAATGTGTATGTGTGCGTGTGTTATATTGGATGGGTGCGCGTGTATGTATATGTGTGCGCGCGTGCGTGTGTGTGTCTGTGTGTGTTTCGCTTGTTCTTTTGATTAACGTTCTATCCACAATTGTGATTTAAAACGAAAGTCCACCCCCTTCTTCACTCGACCCTTGCCTTGTGTCATTACATCATTCCTCTCTCCTCGATCTGCATAAAAATGAATTGACTAGTCAACCTGTGAAATTACAACAAAGAGCCAACGGGGCTCGCAATTAAACTCTGAACTATTTCGCACCTAAGTTGATTGTCATATAATCGTTTCCAATGGAAACGGATGGCAGTGCAGATTTTGTAAACGAATGAGGCAAAGAAAAGTTTTTAGCTGTTCACATTAATAGATGATATGCATGGGGGTAATTACATACCACTTATGCAAGTAACATTAGAACTAAAAAATTTTTTTAGCATCCAGTCGTGGTCTGCACATTAGACTGGTGAGCCTTCTGTTGCTGTAATGTCCTTTTATTTTTCCAAAAATACAGAAGCTTACACCTGTATGAGAAGACAAACGCATGTGTTTGTGTGTGTGTGTGTGTGTATGCGTATATTGGGAGGGGGCGTGTATGTATATATGTATCATTGTATGCTTGACTGTATGTTTATATGTACGAATTATTCTGCTTATGTGTGTGTGTAGTTTGATGGTTACATTTTAGTGTGTATATGTAAAATTTATGCAGAATGTTATGTATAAAATCGTGTGCTTTGTAAAGCACTTAGAGCAGGTTTCTGGGTAGTCTGCTATATAAGCATCGATTTTTATTTAATTTCTAGTGTGTCCTCCTACTGTTTTGAGGCCTGTGTTCAGCGGGGCTTTTTCTGTGTTGTGCCAGAACCGGAGTGTGTGGCAGCCTTCACCCTGTGACCTGTGCTCCTGCCATGACCCTGTACCCGTATGTCAACGGGTGCAGTGCCACGACCCACTCTGTAACTATAGCAACGTACGTTAGTCTGATGTGTACATCTTTTCTTTCTCTGTCTGTCTGTCTGTCTGGTTGCCTGATAGATAGACGTATTTCAAGGTTTGTTTGTCTGATCGGTAATTGAAGCTATGTGTGACATACCGATATTCTTCCTCCAGTCTTCTCTTGTGTGTGTGTGTGTGTGTGTGTGTGTGTGTGTGTGTGTGTGTTCCGTAAGTATGGTAGCGTCTCGTCTGATACACATACTTCTTCACTGCCCGACGTCTTTCTGTCAGTCTTAACTATTGACCTGACAAGTATCCAGCAAACATAACCCCTCAGTGTTTGTCCTTCAGTCCGGTAGCACAATAATTTGCGTGTAGATCTGTCCGTCTATGTCAGTGTACAATATCTGTCCTGTAGTCCAAATCTTGGCACGCGCACGAGCACACATATTCACGCGCAAGCTCATGCACAGTTACGCACCTACGCACACATGTACATGCTTGCACACGTGCGCTTTAGCACACCGGCACCCAAGTGTTTATACGTACAATATATGTGATCCAGTTTTCTGACAGGAAGTAGCTTGCACACACTTTGATGTGGACCGTTTCAGGGAGAACAACTGCAGACGCTGAAGGAAGAGTGCTGTCCCGTGTGTGTCCAAGTCGGAAAACACTGCACGTTTCAGGGACATGCGGTGCCGGTAAGTTTACTCTGGTGTTTGGCTTGCCCCTGGGGATGCCAGGGGGTCTTTCAGTATAGACAGTGCCCCCACCTTCTGGACATTCTGTGCTAAATATTGTTCCTTTTCTAACGCTTTTTTTTGTTTGTTTTGTTTCCGGCTTTTTCCCCTTTTCTTTCTGTTGTCTCTTCCTTTCTCATTTTCTGATGGTGGCAATGGTGAGTTTGAAATTTTAAGTTTCTTTTTATTGTTGTTTTGATTCCATTGCTGCCATTGTTGCTGTCTTATTTTTTTCTATTCCTCCTCGTTCTACAAGAACAACTGTTTGTTTTCAGAGCTCTTATTACAGTGTGGCTCTTCATCTACTGGTTTCGTCATCTCCTTATGCCTCCTTCTCCTTCTGCTCCTGAACTGTTTCCGTTGCCTTCCTCCCACCCACCCCCCTCCCCCGGCTTCCTCATCTCCTCGTTTTCTATCCTCGTCATCCTCCTTTCCCCCATGTCTGTCCATGTTTTTCAGCCTGCTGTTACTTTTTCTTGATTCTTCTTCCTTCTCACTTCCGTCTTATTTCTCCTCAGTATCTTTTGCCGTCTTCGTCATCCCTTCCGTATCACTCTGTCCTCATCCTTACCGTCTCCCTCTTCCCATTCCGTTGCATTTTTCTCATCCCTCCCTCCCCTCCCTCTCTCTCTCTCTCTCTCTCTCTCGCCCTCTCTCGCCCACTCTCTCTCTCCCTCCCTCTCTCTCTCTCTCTCGCTGTCCCTCTGTCTCTCTTCGTTTCTTGTGATCAGCGAAGTAAAACTGTTTATTTGTTCAGCTGGTCTCTGCATGGAAGGAAGGAGAGTAGAGTTAAGAGGAATGCAGGGATGTGAAAGGAAAGGAGGAACGGTTGTAGGGAGAATATAGGGGAAAGGAATGCATGAGAGATGACAGAGAGAGGGGGGGGGGGAGAGGTGAAGGGTTAGCGCTGCAAACAGTTATGTCTCAAACTGACCTTCAGGAAGTAAAGTTCTAATGAAGAGCTTGCTACCCTTTATCAGATAACATTCGTTGTGGGCAGTGTTACAATGCTGATGGAGAAAAAGAAACTACTAGTAGTGTGGAAGAGAGAGAGAGAGAGATGTTTTGATCTGATACTGAACAAGAATAAACCTTTCAGCGTATTAATTACTGTATATATAATTGTACTTTCTGTACGTTTTCGGTCGAAAACTGCCCCCCCCCCACCCCCCCCCCGCCCCCCCAAAAAAAGCAAAAAAAAAAAAACACACACAGACAAAACAAAAAAAAACAAAAACAAAAAACAACTAACTTTCCTTCAATGCAAACAAACAATTTAAACCTGTCCTGCGGGTAACACTGCGACTAGAACTGGTAGCTGCTGGACAGAGTCACGGTGATCATCAAAAAAAATATATACGTTGGTTGTGTGCCCACTGCAGGACAAGACGAGCTGGTCGCCCGCCCAGTGCACCACCTGTGCCTGTGATGACGGCAAGGTGCGCTGTGGCCCAGTCACCTGTCCCCCCGTCACCTGTAAACCTGGCCAGGTGGCAGAGAAACTACCTGGGCAGTGCTGTCTTCGGTGTCTGCCTTCAGGCCGTGAGTTTCACACTCTTTGTCGATGAATGGACCTTGTCTCTGCAGCAGCAATAGCTGTGCACGTGCATTTTAAATCTTGCCTTGTTCTTGTGTGTGTGTGTGTGTGTGTGTGTGTGTCTGTATGTGTGTGTGTGTGCGAGAGAGAGAGAGATTAGTATCAGTATGTCAGAATCAGCATCAAATCATTAGTTGTCCTCATGGAATAACTTTAAGTCTGATCAGCATTATTACTATTAGTACCACCACACTCGTCATCATCATCACCATCATGGTGATAATGATGACAATAATGATCATCATCATAATTATCATCATCATCATCATCGTCATCACCTTCATCATCACCATTATTCATTATCCCTCATCACCATCCATACTCCACTATCATAATCCATTATCATCCATTACTATCATCATCACTATCGTCATCATCATCACCATAACTATCATGATCATCATCCATCCATCGTCATCACCATTCTCTTCATTCATGCTGTTCAGGCCCGTGTACAGACGAGGATGGGAACAGGAGGGAGGACGGGGCGGAGTGGTCCCCCTTGCAGTGTGTGCTGTGTGTGTGTCGGGATGGGTTTTCCAAGTGTCTTCCCAGGCAGTGCCCGGCCCCCAACTGCCCGCAGGTACGTCCCTATGTCTGTCAGAACTTCCATATGTCTGTCTGTTTGTCTGCCTTTATACAACACATGGTGTATCCCTTTGTTCAGACTTTCGTAAAACGTTGAGAACTGCTTAGAAGTTCGCATTCTCATTTCTGGGAACGCTGAAGAAATATTTTCATTTTGTAAATTGGTTTCTGCAGGCAGTCAGGTACTGTTAAGACAATAACTTCACTAAAAATTCACTAAAATTTTGACGACGACGGTGACAACAACGATGACGTCGTAAGAGGAATGTGATTGAATGGTGATGACGATAACGATAAGATGATGACCTCGATGACGATAATGATGTGAGGATGGTTATGTAGACGGTCAGGATGATGTGAAGAAGATGATGATGATGATTATGATCGTGATGATGATGATGTCGTCGACGACGACGGTGATAACGATAATAATGTGAAGATGATAGTAGCGGTGATAGAAAAATGTAGAAATGATGATGACGTCGGCGACGACGACGACGTTGATGATGATGATGACGGCAAAGATTGTGATGGTGATGATGATGATGTCGTGTCCCACAGAACGATGTGGTAGCCCCAGGTGAGGGCCAGTGTTGCCCTACCTGCAGAACACCTCAGTGCCAGCATCAAGGACACCTGTACCAGGTAGGGTGTGGACACTACTTATTTGGTGTGTATGCTTGCTTGCTTGCTGTGGTCATGTACATGCAAGCTAATATATGTGTGTGTTTGGTTTGTGTATATGTGTATATGTGTCTGTGTATCTGTGTGTCTGTGTGTGTGCGTTCTTTCTTTCTTTCTTTCTTTCGTTTAACTTCTGTCCCCAATCCTTCCCATCCTCACCCATGCGTCACATAATCACCACTCTCTCTATCAATCTCTCCTCAATTTGATTTTAAAAGTATGAATAAAATGAAACAAAAAAGTATCAACCAGTAAAATTACAACAGAGAGCCACTGGGGCTCCTAATTAAACCCTGAACTATTTCGAACAAGTTGATTGTCATATGAAATGTTTCCAGTTGAAGCAGAGGGAACATCTTATAACACAGACGCATCACCTACTTTAAAATAGATGAACCAGTTATCATATAGTGATTCAACATAAACAAGTAACCAAATTGCTTGGCGTTTTACCCGTTGAAAGACAGATGAAACTTGCATCAGCAAGGTATGTACTGAGAAGTAGAATTCAAAATTCAAATACTGCCGAAATCAATCTAAAACCATGCCTTCATTTTCCTATAAAAAAAAAAATATAAAAAAAAAAAGCACAGTCTGTTCACTCACTCTTAAGTACAGGTATTTTTATTAAACAGGCATAATTCAAGATCAAACTGCCCCCAGAAAATACCCGAATGGGATGTGAACAACGCAACCATTGATATTGATTACGTATACTTAAAGGAAGCTGAAGGTGCACTTCGCTCTGCTTTTGTTGAATATCTTATTCAAGAAAACTATCAAAATCACTTTTAAGTATATACAGATGTTTCAGTACTTGATAACACTCAGACAGTGGCAGTATTTATAATTCCACCCTAAAAAGAAGAGAAGTACCATCATATTGATAAGGATTTTTCTCAGTTCACCGCTGAACCAATGAATATATTTTTATGTGTTTTCTCATTACTATATTTCAGGTGCTATTTTATGTCGATTCTAAATCTGTATTCAGGTACAAATATCAAAATCTTACAATTTGAAAACAAGAAAGCTCGCAGCATAATTTCCTCATGCGATTCATTTTTTGACCAGTGGCCGTGGAAAGATTATCTTTCGTTGAAGGGGTTAGTCGAATTAAGCGCATATTTATTTGTTTCTTCCTTAACAACAATCATGTCACATTGACAACAATTGAATTTTTTTAAATCGAACAAGAATGAACAATGGCAGCGGAGTGTGAAAGATAGCAAATGCTTTTTTTCTAATTTGTTTTTGTTTTTTGTTTGTTTGTTTACAAACGTTTTCCCTAATGATGGCTAATGTATTACCGTGAAAAGATAACCGCCCGAAAGAGTCCTCGTAGAAGATAACATTGTTAAAAAGCCTTCCGAACTGAGAAAATACACGCAGTACACGTAGCCAGAACCAGAAAACGGTCCCTTTTAGAACCAACACCACCTCACTTAGCTGTGCCAACACGTTCTGTGAATGCCTCCGTGCTCGCCATACATTATGCGAGATGCTCACAGCGGCAGCAAATTACCACGGGGGATGATAAACAGGCAAACAAGTCAGTGTGGTGTGTCTCAGTATACCTACATGCAGCTTATCTGACGGCGGGACTCCCCTTGGCTCACTCCTCCACCCTGATGCTTTTCGAACAGAGTGTGGTCTTCTTCAGTGTCGGCCGGTGGAGGGTTGGATTATATTGGTCTGGGAGGTTGCAAATTGGTGCGTGTGCGTCGTGTATCTGTGTGTATAAGAGAGAGAGAGAGAGTGTGTGTGTCTGTGTCTGTGTCTGTCTGTCTGTATGTATGTATGTATGTATGTATGTGTATGAGTACGCTCTGAGTGTGCGCGCATATGTGGTTGTTTCAGTTTCAGTAGCTCAAGGAGGCGTCACTGCGTTCGGACAATTCCATATACGCTACACCACATCTGCCAAGCAGATGCCTGACCAGCAGCGTAACCCAACGCGCTTAGTCAGGCCTTGAGAAAAAAAAAGGTGAATAAATAATAGATACGCTTACATAAATGTGGTTGTACACTGCTTTACTGAATGTGGATAATTTTTATTGCTATTTTTTCTCCAGTAAATCCCTTTCTATGTATCTTTCATTTATGTTATTTTGACTGTATTTACGTATCTGTTTATTCTGTTTGTTATATCTTACTTGAAATCCCGTATAAGGACAGCAGTTTATGAATATTAATGGTTGGCTCTCAAATCCTGACCATCACGTTCGCGTCATACATTAGTTAGGCATCTTCTTTTTTTCTTTCTTTCTTTTTTTAACAGATGTGGTGTAGTGTATATGGATCAGTCTGCACGCTTTGGCGTCCCCTTGAAAGCTGAAAGTGAAACTGATTACCATCATCCTGCAGATTGCTGTCAGGACACGTCATAAGCTTGTTTTCTGCCTTGCTGATGAGTCCACCCCTCTCACCCCACTCTCTTCCTCTCTCCTACCCCTTCTTCCCCACTCCGCCATCCCATTTCCACGGTCACTGCCTAAAAGTTCCGAACAACAACAATTTTTGTGTGGGGAGAAGAAGAAGAAAAATAGACCATGGTCGTGATTTTGAGTGATAGAAGCTGTCTCCCGTGCTATAGCAGCAGCGACACACACTGTGCTTAATCACATAAAAAAAACAAACCAGATTATGAGACCAAAAAGTAGGATTATATTTCGTGACTGCGCCAAACAAGAGGTATATCAAGGTCTGTCTGTGGTCATGGTAGTTGGTGGAGAGACCGAACACCAATGTTTGCTCAGGCTCTGGTTTCTGGCTTCCTGTGTGAGAGATGTCTGAGATTTGACACGTTCGTTCTGATACCCTGTCCTTGTTTGTTTGTGGACCCGAGGGAGGAACTCGATTAAAAAAAACGGATGTTGGTTTATTCACTGTGACGAATGAACAGACGTTTTCTGTGGGGTCATTTTGGGTCCAGGGCACTCTCACACACACACACACACACACACATATATATATATATATATATATAGAGAGAGAGAGAGAGAGAGATATATATATATATCTAGCAAGGAAATGTTTTCTATGTTAGTTCTGAATCGCGTTTTGCGTAGTGTTTTCATATAGATATAATGGGTGGGGTTGAAATTCTTTGCACTCGACCGGAATCGCATGACCGTCATGAACTGATTCGATTGCAAAACAGATGAAACTAAAGATCGTTTAGTAGACTTTGCGCCTTGAGAAACAGCACTATCATATCTTCCGTTATTCAACAGCACTCACACATATGCGTGCATAGAGAGAAAGGGGAAGAGAACCTTTGTTTTTCTTTTTTTTTTTTATAGAAGGTATGAAAGAATATTTACAAGATTGCTATTTTATTTGTTATATCCTCACACTTTTTTTAAAAACGGCCAACAGAAAAGAATATTGTACACACTACCAAAATAATAGATTGAAACTGTGGCAAAATACATGCTCACTTTTACGCTCAAAACTAACTAGCAAAAACTAAGACA
>NC_134893.1:56573130-56585630 GCF_041734735.1 Babylonia areolata | reverse complement strand
AGTGTCGTTCATTGATAGTGCAGACAATAAAGAAATAAGTAAAGATAGATAGAATGAGATATTATATACAAATCATTCACAGTTCAGCTGCTCCAAGCTATGTAACAAATATGATATATATGAAAAGGTGAAAAGCAGCAAAATACATCTCGACACTCTCTCTTAGAGCTCCCCTATCTCGGAGCGTACGGACGCACAAACGCACACACACACACACACACACACACACACACACACACACACACACACACACACACACACATAGTGACACACACAGATATATATATATATATATATATATATATATATACATACACACACACTTTCTCTCTCTCTCTCAAACGCACACACACACACACACACACACACACACACACACACACACACACACACACACACACACACACACCACAATCAATCAATAAAGCAGATGCACCAGGACAAGATCTTTTAAAAGAAACAAGTAAATAGGGCTTAAGGGAATGGTGGAGGGAGTGCAAAGAATTCACAACGAAATTAGTAATTACAGATGTAGTGGATATTTTTTCGTTTTGTTTTGTTTTGGGGTGTTTTTTCCCTTTCATTTTCAAAAAAACATTTTATTTACAGTTTTACTGCATTCATTTTAGATTATTTTAATTTGTGTTTGTCTTCATTCATTTATCCATGTGATTATTTGTGCAGCTGGAATTTTCGTTTGTTTCCTTGCTTATCGATAAAAGTAAGCGGGTTGCATAAAAGTATTTTCACGATAATCTGAATCCAAAGTTGTGAACCTGACGTGCAAATCAAAGTAATAAGGTGTGTGTGTGCCACTTTATGACAGGTATTCATACAAGAGTGCGCTGTGTGTGTGTGTCTGTGTGTGTGTCTGTGTTTCCGTGTGTGTGTGTGTGTGTGTGTGTGTGTGTGTGTGTGTGTGTGTGTGTGTGCAGGAGGGGACGACATGGCAGCCAGACCCCTGCACTACCTGCCTGTGCCACGTGGGTCAGGTGCATTGCACCAGTCAGCAGTGTGCCCCCTCCCCCCGGTGCCAGCAGGTAAGCCAGCGTTCAGTCTGTGTCAGTTAGTGTTTGTTTTTCCCTTTCTGTCCTGCAGCATGCTTTTTCCATCAGCACTTTTTTCTCGGGTGGCTGCCTGATTCATACAGGTGACCGTGGTCTTTGGTTAACTATCAGTGGAGGTTTTAGGGACTGTAGTTTCCTGTTGTGTCCTTCGGGCCTTTCATGTTCTAGATTTTGGTGGCTTTTTCCCCCTAGCTCATGTCAGAACCGCAACGCGTGTAATTTGTTTGTAGTTGTTATGTATGACTGTTGTAGTGCTTTCGTAAATATTCGTAAATTATATTTCTTTTGGGGGAAGGTGAGGGTGTGGGGGGGTGCGCGCGCTCACATTAATATGAAAGATGTGTCCAATATTCAGTGCTGTAGTCGGTCGTTACATTAACTGTTACATCTTTCCAGTTAAAAGGACACCTGAGAAAAAAAAAAGAATAAAAGAAACGCGGAGAAAGCGAAGGGAAGAATGGGAGAAAGAAAGAAAGAAAGTGGGTTGAAAAAACCCCACAAGGAAGTGGATTAAAGAAGAGAGAGGAGGAGCAAGAAAAAATATAGAAAGAAGAGGGAATAAAGAAGAAGAAATTACTCATGGGGAAAAAGAGCAATGACAGACAGAGAGTGGAAAGTAGAGAGAGAGACCGAGTAATTAAGCGATGTTATTTTGTCTTCCACGAGGACATAAAACCAGTGAAAATATACCTCAACCCTTTTCATGTTTACTTAACCTATCCGCTGCTGCCACCTACAGCGTTTCCACAGATCACACCACAATGAATTATCCTGCTCCAAGAGAGGCTGTTGCCAAGTAGATAGGCTCCAGAAAGAGGGAGCCACTTGCCAAATAACGGCTATGCACCGAAATCTGCCCCCACCTGGCTCCTCACCTGTGTGAAAAGAATATACAACAAAAAACACGATTGCTTCAAATTCCGTTCATTGCGTACATCTCGAATAGCAAAAGCAAATTATCTATGTAACATTTGATAGTGAATTATACAGGTTATCACTTTATGATAGTAACATGCAGCCATGGCTTTTCTCTGTGTATAAAGATGCACGGTCTCGTCCAAGCATAGAAGTATGCCCGCCTCTTCCACAAACGTGTGTGTGTGTGTTTGTGTGTGTGAGAGAGAGAGAGAGAGAGAGAGAGAGAGAGAGAGAGAGAGAGAGAGAGATGGAATATTCCAAAGAAACGAAATCTCTAGAAGAACACTTCTTCCCTGGGTTCAACTCATTTTGCAACGAGTCAAAGATCCAACTAGTTCCGTCTTTTATGAAGCAGTTATTTCGTGCAACGAGGGGTAAAAGTAACACCACATCTGGATCCGCCTGGTGGGCATGTTTATAGTGAGGAGAAATATATTTAGCAAAGAAATTATGTCATAACATTAATCGGAACTTAAATACCTCCCTCAGAAAATCACTCGCTTTTCATACTTCTCGAGGACAACGTACAGAACAAACTTTAAAAAGGCATTGCATGCACACACACACACACACACACACACACACACACACACACACACACGCATGCACGCACGCACGCACGCGCGCACACACACACACACACACACACACACACACACGCATGCACGCACGCACGCACGCACGCACACACACACACACACACACACACACACACACACACACACAGAAAGAGAGAGTGGGTGGGGGGTATGCCACTTTGAAGCCATGTCTGTTTTCAGTATTGTGATGGAAAAAAATTATTCTAAACACGTTCCAGAACAGGTGAATCGTATGATTCATCATTTCATCACTTATCGCGTACCTACGCGTGGGGAGTTGGGTTAAAGACGTAGGAGCAAGAGAGAGAAAAAGGGGAGAGAGAAAGAGAGTGAAAGACAGAAAGAGAGGGGGGAGGATGAAGAAAACAGATTTTTATTTTATGGGGTGATAAGCAAATAGAAATGCTTTTTTTCCACACAGCCCTAGGGTTTTACACCCAAAAAAATACATGAAGATAAATTGATTAGTTAACAATCATTTACATCAAAAGTAAGGAAATGTGATTCTAAACAATACACACAGCCAGACACACAAGGAAGAGAGAGGAGACGGGGGTGGCAC
Source organism: Babylonia areolata (assembly GCF_041734735.1). Lineage (NCBI taxonomy): Eukaryota > Metazoa > Mollusca > Gastropoda > Neogastropoda > Buccinidae > Babylonia > Babylonia areolata. The sequence continues at coordinate 56,582,484 of NC_134893.1, read as the reverse complement.
AAAGAAAGAAGGGGAGAGAGAGCAGAGAGGTGAGGGGGGGGGGGTAGAAAGAGGGGGAGGAGAGACAAGAGGTGGGAAGCGAGAGAGGGGGTAAGGATGTAAAGGAAACAGAGAAAAAAAAGGAGAAGTGGGGAGAGGGAATTTTGAAGAAAGAAATAGACAGTTTTGCTCCAGTTAGTATGTTCGACTGGAGCACGCTGTTCGACACGTATCGTCATTGCGAAATCACCTTTGTTTGAAGGACGATAAACTGGTAGATGAAGAGAGGTAGTATGCGTGGTCGCACCTGTTTTGCTTGTCTTTTGAATACTGCTGACGTCTTATCTCTGCGCGCGTGCGCGAGCGCCCTGTTAGAATGCGAGGCAGCTTTCAACTGCTGATGAAGGAGGAACACAGAGCACAGATTGAGGGCGGGGGGAGGGGGAGGAGAGAGAGAGAGAGATGGAATGAACAGGTGAGAAACGGAAAGAGAGAGGGAGGGGAGACTGAGAAAAGAGAGTAAAAGAATGAAAGAATGGTGCGTGTGTGTGTGTGTGTGTCTTTGCATGCGTGTGTGCGCGTGTGTGTGTATGTGTGTTTGCCTACGTGTATGCATGCGTGCGAGTGTACGTGTGTATTTGAGAGATAGGGGGAGAGAGAGTGAGTTATAGCGGAAGGAAAGAAAGTGGGAAAGAAACAGAAGACGTGTGGATCAAATGCGCATATTATTTCATCAAAAACATCCAGTGAGCCAGCTGACACATTGGCCAGTCATGCAGTTTTCCAGCTAACGTACTTAACCAACCAAACTACCCAAGATAACTTAGCAAACCAATTAACTTAAGCCAACCACTCTGAGAAGCGAATTCAGTCAGTATTCAATAGAAACCTAAAGTGTCTCTCTCTGTGTGTGTCTGTGTCTGTCTGTCTGACACACACACACACACACACACACACACACACACACACACACACACACACACACACACACACACACACACACACACACACACATTCCTGTCATTCTTGTTCTGACTCATCTTCCGTTTCCGTCTTCCTGGTTTTTTACCCCGTCCAAAAATGAAACAAAATAAAAACATTTCAAGCTAAACGAATCAACCGGCAACAAAAAAAATGTATGTGCGTGAGAGAGAGAGAGAGAGAGGGGGGGGGGCAGAGGCAGAGAGAGGAGGGATAATAATTGTTACTGACAGAATGTTTATTTCCCTTCGTGTCACGCTGAAGACAATAAGGACAGGACCATAAACACCAGTGCGTGTGTGTGTATGCGTGTGTGTGTGTGTCTGTCTGTCTGTCTGTCTGTCTCGCTCTGTGTATGTCTCTCTGTTTGCATGTGTATCTGTATCTTCCTGTGCTTTCGCTAGTGTGAATGAATTGGTGCCGTAGCGTGAAAAAAACGTGTATAGTACTGACATTCCATCTTTCGTTTATCTATTTGTTTGTTTATTCGTTTTATTCACTTATTTATTTAGAATTTTCGGGCATTTCTTTTTTTTTTCTTTTTGCTGACTGTAACGCTGTATTATTTGATTTGTTGTTTGTGTCGTCGTACTGTTTACCAATGAATGTGATGTGATGTGTGCTGTAGGGGGAGGTTGCCGTGACGGCAGCTGGTCGCTGTTGTCCCACCTGTGTTCAGCGTTTAGGTGAGAATCAGTTGTTCAGTTGTGTGTGACGCTATGAATCTTTATGTTGTTTAGTATTGATTTGTATTATGTAATGTTCCTTAGGGTTTGGTTCTGAACTGTGCGATGATGAGTGCTTAATGTGTGTGTGTGTGTGTGTGTGTGTGTGTGTGTGTGTGTGTGTGTGTGTGTGTGTGTGTGTGTGTGTGTGTGTGAGTGAGTGTGTGTGTGTGTGTGTGTGTGTGTGTGTGTGTGTGTGTGTGTGTATGTGCATGCGTGTACAGTTGTTTCTACATCTTAATCTTTCGAAGGGCTAATACAATGTGTCTTCCTTGAAAAGATGATAATTGTTCTGATGATATACTTAGAAATCATTGAGCTCTATAACACATACAACATGTTAAGAAATGGAGGACAGGGTAACATTTAGACGGGCATATGTTTTGTAATTCCCTTTATATATTAGTTATTCACCCATTATAGTTCTTTGTCTGACTGTAGAGATCAGGTCTTCGCCTGAAATGTAATGTCTTCGATTGTAGTTGCTTGTTAATTGGTTGGCTTTAATTAGTGAAATTGGATATTGTTCATGTGTTTTACACAAGAGACTGATTTCTGTTATTCGAGGTAATCATTTTGTATCGTTTTGTATTAGTGGAAATGGATGTTGTTCATGTGTTCTACACCAGAAATTAATTTCTCTTATTCGAGATGATAAAACATTCTGTATCGTGTATTAGTGATCAAAGATACATTCGACGGAAGAGTGCTAACTTGGCTTTCTCTTTTCCCCCTCATCAGGAGCATGTCACGTCAAACCGATGCGTTACCATGGCGACCTGTGGAACATCAGTGACTGTGAATTCTGCATGTGTCAGAACGGGAACGTCCAGTGTCGGACCTTGGCCTGTCCCAATGTGCAGTGTGGTCAGGTAACTCCTTGCAACAACAGCAGCAATTATTTTGTTCAGTTTTTGCAGGCCTTTTGACCCATATTGACAAGAAGGAATCCTTAAGTCGCATTCTATATATCGATGAACTTTTTAAAATCAAGTGCGCAACATTCTTTTCGTGCTTTTTTCAACGCACAATGCAGTTTTAGCAGCAAGACTACCATTGAGGTAACTCAGTGTGTGTGTGTGTGTGTGTGTGTAGAAAACTGAACATGCCTCTCCTCGTTGAATTGTGAGCTGTCGTCAAAAATATCCCAAAGAAAGCAGATATATCTGGGCATTAATGAAGACTCAAATACAATGTATCAATGGATACTCATGAAGACTTAAATACAGTGCATCAACTTAGACTCAAATGCAGTGTATTCCCGACAGATCAGTTTGACGTAAACTGTAATCATATCATCCTAAGTGTTTGTCCGTGTGTCAGCACCTCTGTGTGTGCTAGCATTATAGTCTTACTAAGTTTGTGAACAATGTATTTACTGGGATATTTAGTTTTGATTTCACATAAAGTAAAGAAATAAACATGATAAAGTAGGCCTAACTTTAGATTCCATATTTTCTCAGCTGTGAATTATGTAGTATTTGGCCTCCTATAATTCCAGACTTACATATTTGTACATTGAGTTTGTGTGTAAGATATGAGACGTTAACTGCAATACAGTAGATGTTAACACGTGTCCAGGGACAGGTACGTGTTCACTCGGTGGGAAAGTGCTGTGCGGAGTGTGTTACCCCTCCGGTCTGTCACCACGGAAACAGAACCTTTCATGTAAGTGCTCCTGTGATCCCTTCTGAGTGTTGGTTCACTTTTAGTTCCTGTCTCTATCCTTTTCTTGTCTTCTACTTCATGTCGTCCAGCTGGAAACAAAACAAAACAAAAAAAGAATTTAAAATATGCTGTGGGAAAATATTCAAAGAACTGCACTGGCAGTTTCTCTGAAAAGTAGGTATGCTAGATGAACTTGTTTATAATTAATTCAATCTGCCATTCAAACCTATTGCGACTTTCTCAAAACACCATGTTCGTCAGAGTGAGAACACTTGCAAAAATAGGGAGGGTATATGCATGTCCAATCTCACAGCTGGAAAGACAGTGTCTAAAATGGACGTTTTTCCTTTGAATATTTTCTTCGTTTTTTTTTTGTGTGTGTGCTTTTTGCTGCTTTTTTTTCTTTGGTCGATTGGCTGGAAATGTTATCATACCAAATGGTCCACTGTTGTATTTTTTTCAGACCTTGGATTTTTTTTGATTTTTTTTTTAATGAATCAGACTGTACGATCCATTATTATCTGCACTACACCCATAAAACAAAAATGCAAAATCAGCAGACGGAGCCAACCGCACTCTACACACTCTCCGTCTAACACAGACCTTGGAGGGAAAGGTAGGTAGGAAGGAAGGAAGGCTGGGTACACGACATAAGGACCAGGAACAGTACAGGTACAGGTCACTCGGTTGACAAGTCAAGGTGACGTCCCTTTTTCCTCTTTCTCCGCCTGTACTCCTTGATCAGCCGGTTCCCCTTTCCCACCCCACGCCCCCTGTCCTCCCTCCCCCGCCGTCTGTGATCAGCGGACCGTGCCATGAGGAAGGGTATCGGAGCCAGGGACTTGTAAATTATATACAAAGTCCGTGCACTGGAGCGGAGGGAGACCCACGACCGCGGCTCTCTAAGTCTGTGAGCGAAACCCCCCACATGCAAGGCACCCCGACCTGGCGTCGGACCGACTCACCCGTACCCGGGTGAAGTAAGGAAGTCAGTGAGACGTGACGTGGTGTCGGGTGGGGGACCTTGTACTTACCTACCTGTATTTACCTGCCTGTACTTACGTCCGCCGCCGTCAGGGAAGTGTAGGCGGATAGGGTGACGGGGGTGGACAGCGCGCATTGTGGACGAGATTTTAGGGGAGTGATTTCTGCAGTGCTTCAGTATTTTGGTTTAATCGTTTTTTACCCATGAACCGAGGTAGATTACTGATTTTGATGTACGCATCTCAAAGCAAAAACCTTCGTAAATATTTTCTCTTATTGTATTTAGATATTTATTTCAAAGTCCACACCCCAACTCACCATTCATCGCCCTCTCCCCCCTCTTCCAAAACATGGTAATAGAATGTACTCCAACAAAATGTCTACAATTACCAGTATGTGTGACGGGACATTAAACTAAACTCCTCCTCCTCCTCCATTGTACATGTCAATTGACTTATACTCTCTCTCTCTCTCTCTCTCTCTATATATATATATATATATATATATATATATATATATATAAGTTAGGAAAACATTACATTGTTCAGAACAGTTAACAATAAATAAGAAAATGACTGACCAAAAAAAAAAAAAAAAAAAAAAAAAACAGACACACACAAAAACACACACATAAAAACAGTTAATAGTATGGAACAGCAATTAAGCATATTCTCTCTCTGTCTCTCCTAGCTGTCTCATATTTCCTTCTCACAGACATCTTCCCTCGCCCCTTTTCCCAAAACAGTCCCCACCCTCCCACACATACACACCGAAACTCATCACTGCGCATGGCTTCTTTTATATTTTTTTCGGTTTAAGTAGCGGTTGGGTTAATGAATTCAACTCAGGTGAGGACAAAATATTTCATACTACAGATACCTACAAAGTGTTTGATATTGACGGAGGACTTTGATATCATACAGGACGGGTCCACGTGGGACGCAGACGCCTGTACGGTGTGCACGTGCCTGGAAGGCGAGGTTAGGTGTTACCACAAGACATGTCCTCAGTGTCCACAAGGTCAATCCCGCCTCACGCGCCACGGCCAGTGCTGTGGTCACTGCGAAGCAGGTAAAAATCCCTGCCTCAGGTTTTCCATGTTTCCTCGTTTGGTTGGTTGGTTGGTTGTTGTGTGTGTGTGTGTGTGTGCGCGCGCGCGCGCGCGACTTAGAATCTGGCAGTTCTACTTGAAGAATGTTACGTGGCAAAACTGGAGACAAAAGGACTGTTGAGACCATTGAACTGTGCAGTATTTTACAATACAAACAACACTTTACAGTACAGTGCAATACAGAGCAATGCAGTGTCACACGAAAATGAATATAATATTGCACAACACAACACAGCACAACACGACATGATACAAAGCAGTTCACTGCAACTCACTGATATTCACAGCAACACAATACGACACGAGAACAGATATGATACGATACTATACTATACTATACATGCAGTACAACATTATACAGTACAACACAAGACACAATACAGTGCAGCACAATGCAGTACAAAATGACACGAGACTGGTTACGATACAAATCAAATCAAACCATGCTGCTTATCGCAAATATGGAATTTAACACGTAAAAATTGGACAGTAACACAATGCAATGCAATGCAAAGCGATTCAACACAATGCAACACAATCTGGCACAATGTGACACGTGGGAATAGATACAATAATACAATGCAATAGATACAATTCAATACATGATATTCAGTGATGATGATGGAGTCTCCCGTCGGACCGACGGATGAGTAGACAAGCAGGCTTATCTGTCGGTGTGTGTCCTCATAATGGGAGACGAGGCCGATTCTGGATGCGCAGCACTTCCCACACTGAGGTGTTGCAAGGGAAAACGCCTCCAGAAGTTGAGCCCTGCTTCCTTCGCTCACGCTTCTCCTTAATGGCCAGGGTTCTCTTGTTTTCAAACGTCTTTATGCCAATAAAGCACAGCATCCTCCAGCGATGAGCAGTCAAGGGCATCAGTTTTCCAGGAAGCGATTTCTGTGTCACAGGCTTTGAGGTTTGTCTTCAAGGTGTCCTTGAAGCGCTTGCAGGGTCTTCCAAGTTGACGGTGGTCTTACTGGCCATACAAAAGGATCTTCGGGATCCTGCTGTCTGTCATGCGGACAACGTGGACAACGTGATAGTCAATACTATTCCTTAAACACAAACCACAGACTGACTTTATTCTGGTGCTTCACGTTACAGTGCAGTGTTCCCCGGCGTGCCTCACGTGCTTAGCGGACAACCCTGCCCACTGCACGGCGTGTCGCGAGGCGGGCAGACTGCTGCAGTCAGGACAGTGCACACAACTCTGTCACCATGGCTTCTACCCGGTCGCCAACAACACCTGTCTTGGTAAGAGGTGATGTGGGAGGGAGGTGCGGTGTGATTGATAGTTTGTATGTTGAAAGAGAGAGATGGTGTGTGTGCGTGTGTGTACGTACGTTTGTGCGTGCTTGTGAGAGTGTGTTCGTGTATGTGGAGGGGAGGGGGTACGTGTGTGTGTGTGTGTGTGTGTGTGTGTGTCTTCCACTCTCTCTCTCTCTCTCTCTCTCTCTCTCACTGTCTCACTGTCTCTCACCCCCCCCCTTCTCTACCCCTCTCTCTCTCTCTCTCTCTCTCTCTCTCTCTCTCTGTGATCCACAGTCTGTCTCAGTCAATCTATTGCTCGCTTAGCTCTCTTTTTTTCTCATCACAGCGTGCTAAAACAAACAAGAACTAAAGAGTTGTTAACCTACTACCCCTATCCTTCCTCTCCACCCCATCCCCTATCTCTCTCTCTCTCTCTCTCATATCCTTCCCCTTCCTTCGCATGCCCCCCCCCCCCCCCCCAATCCCCCGTCAACCACCTCTCTAACTCTCTCGCTCCCAGTGAACCGTCAAAATATTATTTGTATTTTTTCTCCTCTAGTGACGTGTATTTTCCTTTAAAACCCCACTCTGAAGCACGCACTTTACAGCCATACTTTGCGCTAATGTTTGCAAAAATCACCCACCGGCGATGGGATGGGGTAGGGAGAGGTGCTCTGGGGAATGGACTGCTTGCCAAGAATGTCGAGTGGCGGCTGCCTGTGTTTCCTATCCCGCCTTACGCTGATTTCTTTCCTACCGTGCAGAAAGGGAGGGTTAAAGGGGAGGGGGAGAGGGGGAGGTGGAGGTAAACATAATGAGGATGAGAGTAGCTGGAAGTGAGACTGAGGGAAGGATGTATGCAAGCAAACACATGCACGCTCTCTCTCTCTCTCTCTCTCTCTCTCTCTCTCTCTCTCTCTCTCTCTCTCATTTGCACACACACACACACACACACACACACACACACACACACATTCGCGCGCGCGCGGAAGACTCGGTTCAATTATTGGAAGGATGGTAAGCAGCTGAGGAAGTGTTTGGTCTTTTAGTTTAATATAGAAAAGATTTGGTTTTAATATAGAAAAGATTTGATTTTAGATTGTATGTTTTTGTTTGATGTTGTTGTTTTTGTTGTTGTTTTTTCGTGGTATGGTCAAGTAACGAGATCCACTGAATGACCCACTTAAAACAATCCTCCAAGGAACTGTTGAGGCAGACAGACGAGGGAAGACAGAACAGAAAAAAAACCCGATGGACTGGCAACATTGCAAAATGGACTGGAAAACATTTCCAGAGCGGCCCAGGACGAGCCAGTTGCATTGCTCGGACGGAAGAGCCAAGTATGGTCGTAACCCCCTACTAACTGTGTTTAGTATGGAACTGACCAATGGCGTAGTTCGGTCACGTGTAACTGTCAAAACGCTAGATCCAAGCATGCAACTGGCACTGGCAGGCTCTGACACAGAACCGACAGATATGGAGTTATGTGATCAACAGTTCTTCTTTGCCGCGCCCCATTGACTTCACAGTCGTAAGAAGAAGGCATGGTTCTGGCTTTAAACACAATTACAGCCGGGATATGGCCTCTGTGGTCGGCTGGGCCGTGAGCCAAATGAGACTGACAGAGTTGTGGAAAGGTGAAAAGGGAATAAGAGAAAAATAAACTGAGTGGGAGGAGAGAAAGAGGATGCAGGCAGACTTGAGAGAAAACGAATAGACAAGACATACAGACTGCATGTCAGCCTTCTGTTTCGGTATTTGTGGGTGGTTGTCTCTCGCACGCTCACTCGTTTTCTGCGAATTCGTGTGTGTGACCGTTTTGACATGTGTCGTACTCTTTTTAATTTTTGTTTTTTTGTTGGTGGCGGTGGTATTTTTTGCACTTCTCTCTCTGGTGGGAAGGGGGATTGAGTGGTTGGAGTGGGGAGGTACATAAGGGTGTGTTCGTGTTTCCATATACCCCCTATGGCATGACTGACCTTTCTAAGGCGTGTATTTGATCGTGTGCTTGCGCAACACACCAGAAAATATCACTCTGGCATCAGCAGATCTGCCACATATGTTGACCTGGGCGACTGAAAAAAAAACAACAACCTCTCTTCCCCATAACACCCGTTTGGCGATGCTGGGATTTGGACAACGGATCTTACAGACTAGAGGAATAGATGTCCAGCGGTCTAACTACTCAACCATCGCTGGTCCATGAGAAAGTCAGACAAATAAACTGCACTTTAAAAGAATACCATTGGTGTTGCTCACCTCCGGGTTCCCCACCTACCCACCCACCCTCCCCACACACACATACCCTTGTTCGCCGCCACAAGAACGGGCCGGGACTCCTCCTCCCTATCCTCACACAGCAAGGACTCCCGCTTGGAAAGTCAGACGGACTTCCGACCCGGACAAACATCCAAAACTCTCCCCCGCCCCTACCCTCATCCTCTAACAACGCAACCTTCACCAAAGCAAGACCCAAGCCCAGAACTAATTGACCTAAAGGCACTGATGTCTCTATGCCTTAAGGGCGTAAGCCAATGGGTAATTGAAACTCAACTCTGCTTCTGTTGCTTGCCAGGAGGGGGAAGGGGTAGGGGTTGGGGAGGAAGGGTCTTTGGTGGCCCGAAGGTCATGCATAAATTATCGCGGTACAAG
>NC_134893.1:56495630-56565630 GCF_041734735.1 Babylonia areolata | reverse complement strand
CTTGTTTGTTATCGTCGTCGCGTTAGTAGCAATTACTACCTTTTAAAAATACCCACTTTTCGTTGTTGTTTCTTAGTTGTTGTTATGCTTGTTTGTTTATATCAGTGATAGTAGTGGCAGTGACAACAGAATTTGCAACAATAGCAGTTTGTTTCTTTTTTCAACAATAATAGTTGTATGTGTAACATCGCTAGGTATGTACGCAGATATTGGTGTCATCCATTGTAACCTGCCTGTGTAAATAAATTCAAAGTGCACGTGAACAGCTTTTTATAGGAAAATTTTGCACTCTAAAATTCATTCACTTGTGAACAAGTGTTTACGTTTGAACGACTCGAGCACGTCTAATGTTATATAGGACTTTCTGAACATCTGTAAACAAATAAAGCGCGTGTGGCTGATACAGACCGTCTTCTCTTCGCTGCAGGCTGCCCTGAGCACTGTCTGACGTGCATGAACAGACAGGTGTGTGGTGCTTGTGACAGCGTCACTTACCTGTGGAGAGGTACCTGTGTACAGGAGTGTGAACAGGGGCTGCTGACCGACTCTGAGGACCGCGTTTGTCTTGGTGAGGAGAACGGATATGAAGAGAGAGCGGGAGACAGAGAGAACAAGAGAGAGAGGAGAGAGAGAGAGAGAGAGAGATGTGCTGAGACAAAGGCGTAGAGAGAGATGTTAATGTAATGATTTGCATACGTGTTTTAGACGTAAGTTTCTTGAGTTCACACATATCGCATGCGAGAACTTTGATACTGTATTTTTTTATGAATGTGATAGTGAGTGTGTGTGTATATATACATACATAGTATATATACATATATAGACGCTCCCTCCCTCCCTCCTCTATCCTCTCTCTCTCTCTCTCTCTCTCTTCTCTCACTCTATCACCCTGTCTTCTCGTTACCCTACATTACAAATACATTGAAACAAAAATGTAGCGCAGCACAAAACATCTTAGGAGACAGTTTAACGAAGGAAACAGGACAGACGTATGATAGTATCAATGTGTGTCTGCCTGTCTGTGCGTACGCGTGTGTGTATGTGCGTGTGCGTGCGTGTGTGTGTGTGTGTACGCGCACGCGCTGTGCAGAGAACGTGCACGCCCCTAAGGTGACCATCACTGGAGCCCTGGTGGTCCCAGACCAGGACACGGCCCAGCTGACGTCACAGCTGGTACACGTCACAGACGCGGACACCCCGGCCAGCAGGCTGTCCCTGCATGTCGTCACAGTGCCGGACAACGGCCCTCTGCTGGTCAGCAGGGGCGGCAGGGAGGTGGCGCTGGCCCAGGGCGACACCTTCAGCCTGCAGGAGATGCAGGAAGGGAGGGTGCGCTTCGTCCACACCGGAGTCGGGATGAGGACAGGTATATCATATTTTTTTCAGTTCTTTCTTCGGGGGTTATTAATCAAAATTGTATGTTGTTTTAACTCATGTGGATGGCCAGTATTCTCCCTTTCTCCCTTCTCGCCACACAGAGACCCCTGTCTGATGTCGTCTGGGTGCCTAAATGGTCCAACTCATTGGTTTCGTCGTTAGAAATGCGGTATTCATTGTCTTTATCCACATCTTCGATGTTTAGTACCCGTCCGTCTGTTACGTTTCAATGACACCTTCAGCGTCTGTTTTGTCGTCCATGGGGAGACAGTTAAAGCATATCTGTTTTACTGTGTGATAAATCCAGCTTGTTTTTGTTGGTTTTTTAATATTTTTTTTACTGTCATGTTCGTATTCACATAAATGGGTTTTATACTTTTTTACTTTTTAGTTCAATCTCATCTTCATTATCGTTATATGTCGGACTCTGATGCTGGCTGAGATATTGTATTGTAGGTGTGACGTGCCTTAGGATGCGCTCATATTTTCCATTGGAGTAATAAAGATGTGGAGTGATGGCCTAGAGGTAACGCGTTCGCCTAGGAAGCGAGAGAATCTGAGCGCACTGGTTCGAATCACGGTACAGTCGCCAGTATTTTCTCCCCCTCCACTAGACCTTGAGTGGTGGTCTGGACGCTAGTCATACGGTGAGACGATAAAGCGATGTCCCGTGTGCAGCATGCACTTAGCGCACGTAAAAGAACCCACGGCAACAAAAGGGTTGCCCCTTGCAAAATTCTGTAGATAAAATCCACTTCGATAGGAAAAACAAATAAAACTGCAGGCAGGAAATAATACCAAAAAATGGGTGGCGCTGTCTGTGTGGCGACGCTCTCTCCGAAGGGAGAGCAGCTTGAATGGCACACAGAGAAATCTGCTGTGACAAAACAGAGAAATACAAATACAGACGTAAGACACAAATGTGTTAGTTGCACAGTCCTATGGCACCGTGCTTGTCGGCTTGACAGTAAGCAACAATGTCGGATGTCAAGGACAATTGTAGAGTAAGATGAGCATGCAAGATGTAAATGTCTTTTCACATCTGTGACAACATAGCGTGAGATGTTCATGGCGCGTTATCCTGAAACCTTCAAAGGGTTGTGATAAGTTTGATAAATTCTGCTAAATTCAGTGCTGAAGCGACAGTTAAAAAAGCAGAAAATATAGACATTAATGTATCGTTCAGTCAGTCCAAAGCAGGGGAATAGGACATCTCAATATTTTGCGTCCCTGGGAAGGTTTTCGTACGCTTGCCTATATGTATATGTATCACCTCACACGTGTCTGTGTAAATCAATCCAGTCCTTTTTCCTAGATGTTTACATCAGTCACTGTGAGTGAACCTGTGTGTTTGTGCACTTGTGTATTGAGTATCAAGGCAAGGCAAGGCAAGGCAAGAGTGCCCCCTGGGGGCATTGAAACATTATACATGAACATCTTATACAAATACCATATAAATAACTAGAGTGATGTCAAAAAATAAACAAACATAAAAAGGCCACACGCGTCAACAAACAGATATTCACTAGCAATCCTTTCCTGTTTTCCTTCGAAACAAAATAGTGTTATTTTTACCATCAATATATAATTTTTTATTCAACAGAGACACGTATAGTCGAAACGAAGGCTTTAAGTTTTGTTCATACTCAGCTCACATGTCCTTGTGAATGAATCCTATGCTCACACACCAGTCAGTGAGCAAGGCTCTGTGTGTGTGTGTGTGTGTGTGTGTGTGTGTGTGTGTGTGTGTGTGTGTGTGTGTGTGTGTGTGTGTGTGTGTGTGTGTGTGTGTGTGTGTGTGTGTGTGTGTGTGTGTGTGTTGCAGGGGAGATGGGTTTCAGAGTGTCAGACGGCCAGCTGACCAGTGAGGAGGTCACCCTGGCGGTCAGGGTTCTCCCAGCGCGCCCCCTGGTGCTGACCGTCCACAGGCCGCTCGCCGCCGTAAAGGGAGGCAACACCACGCTGACTTCCGACACCCTGGACCTGCGCAGTGAAGGGCAGGAAGAGGCGGAGATCTCCCTTCGCGTTGTGGATGGTCAGTTGTCTGCCCCTGGTAGCAACACCTTTGTTGATTTGTGACGCCGTAGTTACGTAACTTAGAGAGAGAGAGAGAGAGAGAGAGAGAGAATGAATGAATGAATGAATTAATGGTTTATTCATATGTCATTGCACACAGAATTCAACAATACAATATATGCATTGGAATAATACATGTGACCTCATACATCGTGAAGTCATAACAGATGGCAACTGAAATGCTTTGCATAAATTAATTGAAAAATTCCTCACAATGCTTTAATTCGAGAAGTCATTAGTGAACGTATTCACAGCTGACTGGATACTTATAAAATCTTTTTGGGGCATGTCGTCTTCTCAAATTAGTAAGTGTCGCACATCAATACAGTACAGTACAATACAATGCTACACGATACAATACAGTGCAATACAATGCATTACAATACAATACGATGTCATGGCTGTCCACGCATTGCAGTGAAAATTACACGTTGTCGTGACACAAAACAATGTAAGAAAGAGTAGAGTAGAATGCAAATACAGCTCAATACAAATAAACACAACACAATACGAAACACCACACCACAAAACAAAGCACACAATACAACACGTTCAACACGACACACAACACAATACAACAGACCACACCACACCACACCACGCCACACCACGCCACACTACACCACAAAACACAACACAACACACCACACCATACCACAAGCCACACGACACCACACAACACACACACAATACAACACAACACACCATACAACACCACACCACACCACAAAACAACACAACACAACACAGCACAACACAACACAACACGTTCAACACAACACACCACACTAGTGGGCCGCACATTGCAGGGAATGTCTCACCATGTCCTTCAGGTCCCCGTCACGGCAGATTCCTGAGCCGTAGAAGCGGCACGACGGTGCAGTCCTTCACCTTAAACGACCTTCACCTAGGGGTCATCCTGTACAGTCACCATGGCAACAGCAGCGCCCCCTCGGACATGGCCATGCTTCAAGCCTCGGACAGCTTTCAGAGGCTGACCTTCATTGTGTCTGTCAAACTGCGGCTGAAGGTAAAGAGTTCGACGCTGTGTGAGATGTGTATATGTGCGTGGTTTGTGTGTGTGTGTGTGTGCGCGCGCGCGTGCGTCTGTGTCTGTGTCAGTCTCTGTGTCTGTGTGAGCATATGTGTTCTTGTGTGGTTTGTGTCTGCTTATTGTGTCATTGGAAAAACGCTTTGAGACGTTTTAAAGCCCTACACAAATGTGTTAGTAGTAGGAGGAGGAGCAGCAGCAGCAGTTGTAGCAGTGGTGGGGGGGGGGGGGGGGGTGGGCAGGGGTCATGGTTTTGTTCTTCTTGCCCTCGCATGCTGTTATGAGTTAAAAGCAATCCGTATGTTTTGGAGACATACATTTACTTTCTTCTTCTTCTTCTTCTTCTTCTTCTTCTTCTTTTACTACTACTACTGCTGCTACTACTACTTTTTTGTAGTAGTAGTAGTTGTTGTTGTTGTAATAGGTGGTGGTGGTGGTGGTGTTCTTGTTGTTCTCCTTGGTCTTGTTCTTGTTGTTCTTTATTGTTGAACAAACCCTTTGTTTTGGTGACGACCAGTAGCCTGCAATGCAAGCGTGGTTCCCTTACAGAACAGCCAAACCCCTGTGGTGGTGACCAACACGGGAGGACAGGTGATGAGGGGACAGAGGCTGCAGATCTCCAACGACCTCCTGGAGGTGCGGGCCGTGGACCCCTCCTCTGACGTCATCTACACTCTGGTGCCCACCCTCAACAACCCCAAGAAAGGTCAGACTGTGTGGGCGCCGTCATTGGTGTCGTCCTCAAAACTGAATGTATTGATCAACGACAAGGAAGAATGTGACTGAAGATTCTTCAGAGTTGTTTTTTTTTTTCAGCGGGAAAGGGAATGATAATGAAGTTATTAAGGTAAAATTCCCCATAGTCCTTGCGGCCATCGGGGCAGTGAATTCATATCCACTGTGTCTAGGGGTCGGCATGGGAAGGCTGGGATTCAAACCTCTCCGTCCGCTGTTTTAACCGTGCTCAACCAGTCATGTACCCATTTACACCTGAATGAAGTTGTACCTTTGCTAAAAGTGGAAACCCTGGTTAGAGAGATAATTTACAATTATTGTAATGAGATTTTTGTTTTACTCATGAGAATCGTTAAGTGAAAACAATGCTGCAAAAACTAATTCAATACGATTAATTTCATATCATCTTTTAAAAGAGTTACAGGTTACGGCCTTTTGATTAAATGTAATCGTTTGTCGCCTTTGTATTTGACACCATTTCCCTGATCACTCCAGATCACGTCTTTCGGTAAAAGTTTTCTTTTGAGACGAGCTTTCCAAACTGTCAAGATACAATGGTCCTTTAAAAGAAAGCAAGAATTTTTAGACATGTCCATTGTCTGAGAGATAGAGGGGCTTGAGGGAGAGTGTGTGTATGTGTGCGAGAGATAGTGTGTATGTGTGAGTGTTTGTGCGTGTGTTTCAGTGTGTGTGTGTGTGTGAGTGCGCGCGCGCGCGTGTGTGTGTACATTCATGTGCGCATGCGTGTGCGCGCGCGACATTTTCAACGATCTCAATGGGCAGTTAAAACATTTTCCACGTTTAATCCGTCTACCTGTTGATGGCTGGCAGGTGAGGTGATGATGGTGGTGCCCACACCTGACAGCGGCCCGGGGAGGGGCTGGGAGGACATGGGGGAGGGGATGATGGGGGCCAAGATGTTCCGCTTCCTGCAGAGAGACATTGACGAGGGACGCATCCACTACATCCACAACGCCGCCTCTGTCGGGAACGGGGACAGATTTACCTTTGATGTAAGCCTGCTCAGCGTGTGTATTTTGTTTGTTTTGTTGTTGTTGTTTGTTTGTGTGTGTGTCTTTGTTCTCCAGAGGTGCAGGTAGATACCCATTAGGATCATATTATCATGTTAATTAATGTCACTTTATTACTATCATACCATCCAAGTAAGCAAAGTTGATTTGTGGTTTGCTACTATATCCTCCCAACGCTCAAGCTTATATCACAGATTGACATAATCTTACGGTTGGGTCAACAGCAAAGTGAGAGCTGTATGATCAATGGTTTCTCCATTCCAGTAGGAAATCATTTATGGCTTTGTCTCTCGTAAGGGACTATGAGTCTCAAACTAGAAGGCAAAATTGCACTGACTCTTAGAGGGGCTAGTTGGCCATTCGGGAACCATCCCAGCGCCGGCTGTCCTAAAACTTTCTTGGCCGAGAGAGTGGGGGTGTAACTTGGGCAAGGCACTCTCCACTATGATCAAATTCTAGCCCAGGTACTTGGGACAGCAGTTTCATCCTCTGCTGTTCTGATGGTCATAGTCGGACACGACTATTATACCATATCCTCCATGTATGCTTAAAGTTACACAGAACCTGCAGGGCTTTTGAAAAAAAACATCTTTTTCGTTGTAAGTTCTCCAGATCCAAACAGCAAGGGCTGAAGACTTGACAAAGAATGACGGTGTTTCAGGTGACCGACATGGCAGAGCCACCCAACATCCTCCACAACCAGACCTTCCACATCCGGATTCTGACGGAGGTTCCGGAGGTGCAGGAAGACAGCAGCCAGCTCTCTCTGCCCACGCTGGCACCGGGAGTCCAGCTAGGCATGACGGTAATGTCACGCTGTTACTGATGGTGATGTCACACTGTCAGTGATGGTGACGTAACGCTGTCACTGAAAGCTGCATATTCAGATTTGCATCGCCATAATCATGTCAAGCGACTCAAATAATTTGCCTGTTCAGTGCTATGTATTTCATGTCTTCTTCCTGTCTGAAGAAATAGCTCATCATTCATTAACAATTTCGTTTACTACCATTTCATTCCAGCAGCTTCTGTTGTCCCAAATGCCATTGATTTTCAATGAGTGTCTCCAGGTGCTAGAACACTGAGTGGTCCCAGTCTTGTTAAATTTATAAGGTTAATGGTCCCATACACTTTTACGGCCATTGAGATATATTTGACCTTCCTCAACCAAAGTTAGGTACCCATTCACACCTGGGTGGAGTGAGGAGAACTGGAATAAACTGCCATTCCCAAGGACGCCTGAACATGCCGAAACGGGGCCTTAAACCCAGATCACCTGTCAACACAGGATCAGAAGTCCATCACTTAACTCATTCTGCCAAGAGACCCCCAGTCTTGTAAACTTAACAGTGTGTACGTTCCTGCTGTAGGTTACCATGGTTCCAAACTCATCAGTGAGTTTTTCGTTTGTCTCCCAGGTTTCGGAAAACCAGATGGTCCCAACATTGTAACTTTACTTAATATCAGTAGGCATGTTCATACTGTTTATCGTCAAGGTGTTGGAAAACCAGTTGGTGCCAGTCTTGTAACTTTTATTTGATTTCGACAGGTGTGTTTTGCTGTTTGTCTCTCATGTGTTGGAAATCTAGGTGGCCCCAATCTTGTAGCTTTATTCACTATCAATAGACGTGTTCATACCGTTAGGTGTCCAGCTTCGGTTGTTTCAGTGACGTCATCGGTTAGCTCCTCGTTTTGTCTGTCGGGTGTTGGAAATCTAGGTGGCCCCATCTTGTAACTTGATTCAGTACCAATAAGCATGTTCATACCGTCAGGTTTCCAGCTTCCGTAGTTCCAAAATCATCGGTGAGCTCCTCGTTTTGTCTATCTTGTGTTAGAAATCAAGGTGGTCCCAATCTTGTAACTTTTATTTCATATCGACAGGTGTGTTTTTGCCGTTTATCTCCCTGTTGTTGGAAATCTAGATGGTTCCAACCTTTTAACTTTGTTTAATATCAGTAGACGTGTTCATCCTGTTAGGTGTCCAGCATCCGTTGTTTCTAACGTCACAGGTGAACTCGTCGTTTTGTCTCTCAGGTGTTGGAAAACCAGGTGGCCCCCGATAATATAACTTTATTCAATTCTAATAGGCCTGTTTATACAGTTAGTTTTCGTCTTCCTTTGCTCCAAACGTCATCGGTGAGCTCGTTTTGTCTGGCAATTGTTGGAAATGTAGGTGGTCCCAATCTTGTAACTTGATTCAATATCAATAGGCTTGTTCGTTCTTTAGTTTAGCGTCTTTTCACTATTAGTGATATTGGGCTATTGAAAAAAATGGGCTGGGGTTGGAGTGTAGAAGTAAAAAATAAATAAATAAACAGAAAAGAGGGAAAACCACTAAGAAATGCATAACTAACATGCAACTGAATTTAACAGTAACAATTCAGTAATGACAATAATAACTGAAACCATTAAAACGATTCTGAAGTGCATTAAAGGAATGTAGAAATAGGGCTCTGAACAAATATTTGCCATTGAAAGTTCCACCCTAAGAACCTCGTTAAAAATCTTTCCAATTATCGTTTGAAGAATAGGGGTGTTCATACCGTTAGGTGTCCAGCTTCCGTCGTTCCAAACGTCACCTCGGTGAGCTCCTGAGTTTTTGTCTGTCTGGTAGGTGTTGGAAAACCAGGTGGTCCCAATCATGTAACTTTTATTTGATATCGACATGTGTGTTTTTGTCGTTTGCGGGTATTCGAAATCAAGGTGGTCCCAGTCTTGTGACTTGATTCAGTATCAATAGGAGTGTTCATGCCAGCTTCCGTTGCTCCAAACGTCACCTCGTTGAGCTTTTCGTTTCGTCTGACATGACAGGTGTTGGAGAACCAGGTGGTGCCCATCACCTCCTCATACCTGGCGTTCCACGACGTGGACACGGGTGACAGGGACCTGGTGTACCGGCTCACGTCGGTGCTGGAGGAGGAGGAGGGCAGCATCGAGCACATCGACTTCCCCTTCCGGCCCGTGCTGCAGTTCACCCAGCAGGACATCAACAACAACTACATCGTCTACAGGCCGCCGCCCACAGACATCGGCACGCGGGAGAAGGAAGTCAGCATCGGATTCGTCCGTAAGTGGTCGTCTTCGTCTTCTTGGTGGGTGGGTGGTTTGTTTGTTGTTGTCTTGTTGGGGAAGGTGTAGCAGAGGAAGAGAATGAAGGGAGAAGTGGTAGTAGTAGTAGTAGCAGCAGAGTAATAGTAGTGGTAGTAGTAGTAGCAGCACCAGAGTAATACAGCAGTGGTGGTAGTAGTAGCAGCAGCAGTTGTACTTGTAGCAGCAGCAATAGTATTAGTAGCAGTAGTGGAAGTAGTGGAAGCAGCAATAGTCTCTGTATCTGTGTGCGTGCATGCGTGTGTGTGTGTGTGTGTGTGTGTGTGTTCTTGTGTGCCTCGTATCTAATGTGATAATTATTTTGAAGCCCCTTGGGAAGTCTGAAAGCATGATATGAATGTATTATTTTTTATTATTATTATTATTATTAACAGCAGCAGCAGCAGTAGGAGGAGGAGGAGGAGTAGTTAGCAGCAGTAGTACTAGCAGTAGTAGTTTTATTATCATGGCAAACCTTTCAACTCCCTTCAACCAGTAACGGACGACGCAGACCACCACCAGCTACCAGAGCAGGTGTTCAGGATCCGCATCGTCCCCGTGAACAACATGCCGCCCAAGTTCGTCACGCCCAACCCCCGGGTGACTGTGGCTGAGGGGACCACAGTGCCACTGCCTGCCTCCCTGCTGGAGGTGACTGACCCCGACACCCTGCCCGCGGACCTCACCATCACTGTCACTGAGGAACCTGAGTTCGGATCTCTGGAGAAGATAGACAAGCAGTCCACCGTCGTGCTGCATTCTGGTAATGTTGGAGGAAATATTCTGGATGAGTTAGAGAGAGAGAGAGAGAGAGTATGTGTGTGTGTGTGTGTGTGTGTGTGTGTGTGTGTGTGTGTGTGTGTGTGTGTAATGGGGGACCGATGTCAGATCCCTGGAAAAGGTAGACACGCATCCTACATGGTTCTCCGTTTCGGTTCGACTGGAGAAATTATCCGGGATTTTGTGTGCGTTAGACTGTTTGTTTGCCTTCCTAGATACAGCAGACTCAACGTGCTAGACGGTACGTTCTGTTCCCGTTCGTTTTGCTGCGCCTGTAGGGTTGTCTAACCCACAGCGGCAAAACTGTGGCAGTATGTGTGTTCGTGCTTGCGCGCGCGTGTGTGTGTTCGTTCGTTCGTTCTTTCGCTGAACGTGTATCCACATTTGTGATTTTAGACGAAAATCTGTCATCTCCCCCACCCATGTATTAAATCATCACAACTTTTTCTGATCCTCTCTCCTCAATTAGCATTAGTGTGTGTGTGTGTGTGTGTGTGTGTGTGTGTGTGTGAAAACATTCGTGTAAACACTCGCTTCATTACCACTACCAGGCCATCGCACCATAATATGTACGCTTTGTGTGTGTGGGTATATGTGTGTGTGTGTGCGTGCGTGCGCGCGTATGTGTGTGTTTGTGTGCGCCGGCATGTATGTGCGTGCGCTGTGCATGTGTGCGCGTGCAGGCGACAGCTTCCCGTACAGGGAGGTGGCGAGCAGCACGTTCCAGTACCGGCACGCGGGGTCGGAGGGCGACAGCACGGACCTGGTGTTCCTGTCGGCCAGTGACGGGGTGTTCGCGGTCGGCTCCACCCTCACCATCTCCATCCTCCACGTGGACAAGTCCGCCCCCGTCCTCCTCCCCTCCTCCTCCTGCCACGTCAACGTCACGGAAGGTGAGAGGGGTGTAGGCGTGGATGTGTGGGAGGGGCGTGTGAATACGTCATGTCGACATGTTGATCATGTGAGAGGGGTGTGTCGTACGTAAGGTCGACATGTTGGTCATGTCATATCACATCACATGAGAGAGTTGTGTAGTGCGTCACGCCGACATGTTGGTCATGTCATATCACGTCACGTGAGAGATGTGTGTAGTGCGTCACGTCAACATGTTGGTCATGTCATATCACGTCACGCGAGAGATGTGTGTAGTGCGTCACGTCAACATGTTGGTCATGTCATATCACGTCACTTGACAGAGGTGTGTAGTACGTCACGTCAATATGTTGATCATGTTATATCACGTCACGTAAGAGATATAGTACGTCACGTCAACATGTTGGTCTTGTTATGTCACGTTATCCCATATGTGCTACTCCACATCTGCGGGGCAGATGCCTGTCAAGAAGTATAACCCAGCACGCTCTTCAGGCCTTGAGTGGTTTCTTCTACAAAATTTTGCAGGACAACACATTTGTTTCAGTGTGTCAAGTGCGTGCTGCACACAGGACCTCGGTTTATCGTCTCAACCGAATGACTGGACGCTCACTTTGCTTTTGCAGTCAAACTTTTGAGAAAGGGCGAGACCGGGTTTCGAACCCAGACCCTCACGGACACATTACTGGCACATTACTGGCGGATAAGCGTCTTAACCACTCTGCCACCCTACTTCTTGAGTTTGTACGAATAAAGGCGTTGTCACAGGTGTGTGCGTTGTTCCTTTCTGCAGGTAAGACCATATGGATAGAGAGGGAGCACCTGGCTTTCAGTGACACTGAGGACGAGGACGACCAGGTGACGATCATCGTCAACACCACCACTGCCCACGGCAAGCTGATGGTGGGGGACCCCTCGAGAACCCTGACCCCCGGCGACACCTTCACACAGGCCGACATCAATCAGGGACTGCTCAGGTACGTCAGAATTTAAAAAGCTAAAAGTTAAAGGTCTCATCCCCTTTTCAAGGCCGTATCGAATAAATTCAGATTCACCGTGTCAAGGGTCTTGGCACTGGAAAGCAGGGACCCAGTCTTCTTCCGCGGCTTAAACCTTTCCCAACTGGTTCACGCCTGTATGGGGTGAGGAAAATTGGAGTAAAGCGACTTTCCCACGGACACTACACCATGCAGAAAAGGGACCTCGAACCCTGATCACTGGATCAACGCCTGATTGTATCACGGCGCCATCACGTCAGGTGACAAGTGACCAACAGGGAAGCATGAGAGATTTTTTAGGTAACAGGAGTCAGACGCAAAGAGAGAGGAGGAGGATCGTTTTGGGTTCAATGTGCATCGTCGAAATTTCATACGTCGGAATGCTAGTCGTGTATGCTGCCCTATGATTTATGTCGTCATGTTCTTTACAACTCTCTATTCCTTACCCTCTCCTCCCAACCTTCAAACGATGCCCCACCCCCAACCCAATCGCCTGAAAACACACTGTTGACAATGCCTGCTGACTATTGACACATATGGATACAGCGCTGCATGTCCTTAAAATGCAATGTAACATTTTATCATAATCTTTATACTGTGTTATTTGTTATCATCGTTTTGTTCTGTAATTCGTTGTTTTCAGTCGTCACATGTACTCAATTTATCCCACAGTGTGACATGAATAGCACTAAAACCACCACGGACCTCCCCGAAAAAACAAGTGCTGTTGACAATAGCAGCTGACAAAGGCCCAATGTAAGCCAATCAATAATGATGTATATACAAACGGTTTCATTTTCAGTCATTCAAGGAGACGTTACTGCGTTCCGACAATCCATATACTCCACACCACATCTGCCAGGGACATACCTGACAGCAGCATAACACAACGGGCTTGTCAGGCCTTGAGTGCATGCTTATATATTTATGTACATATCAGAGTGGATTTCTTTTTACATAATTTCGCCAGAGGACAACACTCCCGTTGCCATGGGCTCTTTTTCAGTGCGCCAAGTGCGTGCTGCACACGGGACCTCGGTTTATCGTCTCATCCGAAAGACTAGACACTCAGTTTTTATTTTCCAGTCAAACTTGGAAGAAAGGGTAAGAGCGGGATTCGAACCCACAGACCTCTCGGACTCTGTATTGGCAGCTGAGCGTCTTAACCATTCTGCCACCTTTCTCCTCATACTTTTGGGGATCACAACTGTTACCAACAATGATGTATACAGAAAAAAACAGTACACAAAGACACGTCACTGCCGCCGTTATCTTCTTTGTGAGTCTGGGCCAAACGTTAGGTATACGGGGTTTTTGCTGTAGCTAGCCAAACGTTAGGTATACGGGTTTTTTGCTGTAGCCAGCCAAACGTTAGGTATACGGGGTTTTTGCTGTAGCTAGCCAAACGTTAGGTATACGGCTTTTTGCTGTAGCTTGCCATACGTTAGGTATACGGGGTTTTTGCTGTAGTTAGCCAAACGTTAGGTATACGGGGTTTTTGCTGTAGCTAGCCAAACGTTAGGTATACGGGGGTTTTGCTGTAGCTAGCCAAACGTTAGGTATACGGGGGTTTTGCTGTAGCTAGCCAAACGTTAGGTATACGGGGTTTTTGCTGTAGCTAGCCAAACGTTAGGTATACGGGGTTTTTGCTGTAGCTAGCCAAACGTTAGGTATACGGGGTTTTTGCTGTAGCTAGCCAAACGTTTGGTATACGTGGTGTTTGCTGTAGCTAGCCAAACGTTAGGTATACGAGGTCTTTGCTGTTGCTACGTGCAGGTATATCGCTGACGGGGAGATAGGCCTGAAGCCCGTGACGGAACTGCTGCACTTCAACGTCACGGACAGCAGTCGTAACCTGCTGCCCAGCCAGGTGTTGGCTGTCCTCATTACACCTGTCGACAACCAGCCTCCACACCTGTCTGTCAGCCCAGGGCCAAAGGTGTGTATTGTGTGTGGGGGGGTGGGGGTGGTGAGTGTGTGTGTGTGTGTGTGTGTGTGTGTGTGTGTGTGTGTGTGTGTGTGAAAGAAAACACTGAACGTCATTAGCTGAAAAAGCTCTGGTGACACAGTAGGTACTAATCAGAACAAAATGGTGCAAAATACATAAAAATGGAACAGAAAGAAAAAAACAGAATTGAAACAACATAAACTAATAAGAGATTTGCGACACTTTGGCACTTTTGCGCTTTAAGTACATTGACGGGGGTGCGGGGGGGGGGGTAATTTGCCTTTTTTCAGCAGTTCGTCTTCAAGGTTTGGATAGTACACAGAAAACAAAGTACAGATAAATCATATGATAAATACTTACGCATGTAACATCGACTCACATCATACCAATACAAACTCATACTTAAGTACATATAAATCCTGAAATAATTATTTTTGCCTCAGCATCAAAACCCATCATATCAATACGAACACATCAAATAATTACAATGTCGAGATTGAGCATCCAAATGTACCCCTCCCTTTATATCTGTTCTTTTTTCCTCATAGAACCCATACTAATGTTTAATTGGTTAATGAGTATTTGGACCGATGATGGACGCTTTTCGTATATCTATTGCCTCAGATACATATTTTGCAAGTGAAGGTATCATATCTTCATTTTCCGTCATCAGTATGCCGAACAAATCTTTTCTCTGCGCTGGAGCTGTATTGAACAGTGTACAGTTTTTTCGCAGTTCATCGTATCTTTTGCAGTTAAATATAAAATGATTTTTATCTCCAGGGCTTTCGCCACACATTGGGCAAGATCTGAATCGAACCATCTTCTGTTGGCATTCAGTCCAAGGTGCTCTCAATCTGAGCTTCGCAAAGCAGATTTTATGCCATTTATTTGTTATAATCTTAATATACTTCTCTGTTTGAAATATTGATTTAAATGAATAAAACTATTTATACCTATCATTGCTCTCTATTTCTCCGTGCCAGTTTTGTTTGTAACATGCTATAAGTCTATCTTTAAATTCCGATACAAAGCCGCTCTCGTGCCCTACTCCTTGGCACATCCAGACCAGACCGAATCCATGTTCCATTAGTGTTTTCTTGATGTGGAATACCCAGTTCTGTTTTGCCTTTTCCTCTTCTTGCAGCATCATCTCGTATGCTTGTCTACACAATCTGTGTGTGTGAAAGAGAGAGAGAGAGATAGCTTTTTTCCCGACCATTTGGCTGTATGTTTGGATGACTGTGAAATCGTCATGTGACGCCCGCGTACAGGTCGCACACTCTCTCTCTCTCTCTCTCTCTCTCTCTCTCTCTCTCTCTCTCTCTCTCTCTCACGCATGCATGGACACAGACACTCACACACACACACACACACACACACACACACACACACACACACACACACACACACACACACACACACACACACACACCACCATAATTATATGCGTGATCACATTTACCATGGAAACAGGACAAGAGCAGTCAGGCACGTGAGACCTGTGGTTTGTGTCCTGTCAGGTGGAGGAAGGGGGGGAGGTCCGGATCAACTCCTCTATGATCGGCATCACAGACATCGACACCCCGCTGGCTGGCCTCAAGGTCAAAATCACATCTCCGCCTTCTTTCGGCCGCCTTGTGAACAGGAAAGCAGGTCTGTCTAGCTGCCATTATCATCAACATAGTCGTCTTTGTCGTCATCATCATTATTGTCATCTTCATTGTAGTTGTCGTCACCATCACCGTCGCCATCGTCATGGTCATGACCATCTTCTCCTCCTCCTCTTCCTCCTTTTCTTCTTCTTCTTCTTCTTCTTCTTCTTCTTCTTCTTCTTCCTCCTCCTCCTCCTCTTGCTTTTTCATTTTCTTCTGTTTCTTCTCCTCTTCCTGCTTCAAATACACCCCCACCTTTCCTCATCTTCCTCCCCCTTCTCTTCTCCCTCCTCCTCTTCTCCCTCCTCCTCCTCTTCTACTTCTTCTTCTTCTTCTTCTACTACTTCTTCCTCCAAGTTCTTCTTCTTCGTCGTCGTCGTCGTCGTCGTCGTCTTCTTCTCCTTCTTCTTCTTCTTCTTCTTCTTCTTGCCTTTCATCTTCTGTTTCTTCACCTCTTCTTCCTTCAACTGCCCCCTTTCTACATCTTCCTTCACCTTCTTTTCTTCCTCGTCCTCCTCTTCTTCGTGTTCCCTTCTTTTCAACATTTCTGGTCAGTAGTATTACAGAAAACTGCTGGGATTTCATGTTTGCGTTTGTTTGTTGTTGTTGTTGTTTGTTTTGTTGTTGTGCGGCTCAAATGCTCGTATGACATGCGTTGAAACTCATTTACAACATTTTATGATTTTTAAAAAAAAAACGTACTTCACAGATGAAAAGTATAAGAGTCAGATAAAATGTCTGTTTAAAAATGAAGGCGACGTTTAATTGCCAAGGGCTGTGACAAGCCTCATAAAGACAGCAGCAGTTCGCTAACATTTTACAGCTGGCTTCATGAAGGCCTTGTTCCTGGATTATCCCCCAGATACTCTTTTCTCAGTTCCTTAAGGGGAAAAAGCATGTTAAAGATTTAAATGTTACGTGGACTGAACGACCATTGGGGGAATTTTTTTTAATGTTATCTTAACTGACCTTTTACCATTATTTTGGATTCTCTATACTGGATTCAAGAACTGGAGGATGATCAACCCTGAAATGGCTCAATTGCTGTCAGCTGGGCAAAAAACAACGTGGTTTGATTTGACTGTTAACAGATGGAAAGTCGTGAAAAGCGACTGCAGTCAACATCACTTTTCAGTCTCTACATGATGAAGGCACTCCATTGCAATATATGCATATGGATCCACATCGGTTTCTTTTGAAGTGTGTGTCTCTGTCTGTCTGTCTATCTGTACACATGGGTGCTGTGTGTGTATGTGCGTGTGTGTGTGTGTGTCTGTCTGTCTGTCTGTCTGTGCACATGGGTGCTGTGTCTGTCTGTGTGCTGTGCACATGTGTGTGTGTGTGTGTGTGTGTGTGTGTGTGTGTGTGTGTGTGTGTGTGTGTTCTTGTCTGTGGGTGTTCTTGTTTGTGGTTTGTGTCTGACTGACCTGTTACTGTAAAGCGCTTTAAACTGTGTTGAAAATGCTTTGTGAATGTATCATATCATCATCATTATCATCATTATGTCTGTCACCTGCACCAGCGGCAGGTTCGGAGAGGGCGGGGGAGGAGGAGGTGAGGGAGATAGGGGCAGAGGACGTGGCGGAGGGTTATCTGACCTACGTGCAGTCAGATCACGAGGGTACAGAGCCCATATGGGACGCCTTCCTCTTCACCGTCACGGATGGCACCAACTCCTCGCCTGAGTACAGGTTCAACTTCACCATCGTGGTCAGTTCTGTTGTTCTTCTACTTCTTGTTCTTTATCTCCTGATTTTTTTCTTCCGATTGTGTTGTCTTGTTTCCTCTTCTTTCTTGTTCTTGTTCCTTTTCCTCTCTTTTTTGTTCTTCATTTTCTTCTCGGTCTGTTCACCTGACTGTCTGTCTCTCCACCTGTGAGTCTGTTTGTAGTTCTGTTTCGTCGGTCTATCAAGCTTGTCTGTCTGTTCCTGTTTGTCTCTGTCTCTCTGTCTCTCTCTTTTTCTTTCTGTGTGTGTGTGTGTGTGTGTGTGTGTCTCTGTCCCTCTCTCCATCACTCTATCTCTTTCTCTCTCTGTGTTGCTCTTATTCTTCTCGGTCTGTCCATCTGTCTGTCTATCCACATTCTGGTCTGTTTGTACTTCTATTTGTTTTTGTCTGTGTGTGTGTGTGTGTGTGTCTGTCTGTCTCTCTCTCTCTCTCTCTCTCTCTCTCCCTCCCTCTCTCTCTCTCTCTCTCTCTACTCCGTTGATCAGAGTACAACAAAGGAATAACATTGCATAAGATTATGATAGGAAATGCACCACCAACACTGATAAACAAATTCTCTGTAGATTCAGTAAAGAGTCCCCCAAACGTTCATATCCTAGTCCCAAGAATTGATTTGTTCAAATCCAGTTTGGTTTACTCAGGCGCCACTCTATGGAACTCACTCCCAGAAACAATTCAACAACACCTCTGCCGTACTACCTTCAAAAACCATTACCTTTCCCACCTTATGACAGTGTAATGTATTGTTCACTTTGTTGATAGCGATTGACTCTTGGTGTGTACGGTTGACCAGGACCCCCACCCCCCACCCCCATCTCATCATGTTATATTGCACCCCTGTTTTGTGTGTGTGTGAACTGAAGTATTATTTTATATTTCATTCGTTTGAAATCATGTTACTTCTGTTTGCTTCTTCGGTTCTTTCATTTCTTTCTATTAAAAGTAGTTATATTTATGCAGTAGTTGCCAGTAACTCCATTGTCAATTCGATGTATTGACGTATGTGTACCGATATGCGCATAGGCCTTATATATATATATATATATATATATATATATATATAGATAGATAGATAGATAGATATGTGTGTGTGTGTGTGTGTGTGTGTGTGTGTGCGCGCGCGTGTGTGTGTGTGTGTGTGTGTGTTAGATGATTACAATGCATGTTACTTTGTTTTCCTTATTGACCTGCTGTTCTCTATCACATGTTCCATGGAATATGAGGTTATCTATTCATTAGTTGATATTGTTTTATTTCCTCTCTCTCTCTCTCTCTCTCTCTCTCTCTCTCTCTCTCTCTCTCTCTCTCTCTCTCTCTCTCTCTCTCTCTCTCTGAGTCTCCCTCTCCCTCTGTCTATCTTTCTCTCTGTCTCTGTCTCTCTCTCTCTCTCTCTCTCTCTCTCGTTCACCTGTTCATACTATTTTATATGTTGAATTATGCTTCGTTTGGCAGTGAGCATTTCCTCTCCTTTTATTGCTACATGTATTTTTATTAGACTTTCTGCTTCATATTCACATGAGTATAGTATTTGTTAACAAATGCAATGTATGCTTATGTGTGTGTAAGTGTGCGTGAGAGAGAGACACAGAGAGAGTGTATGTGTGTGTTCTGTATGGGTTTTCTTTCCTAAGTTGTTTATTGATACCGTGCTTGTGTGTGTGTGTGTGTGTGTGTGTGTGTTATTACCATGCTTATGCCTTTATGTAATATTGTGTTCGCATGCTATGACTTTAAGTAGCATTGTGTAGTGCATGCAATGACATATATAATGCGGTATTGTGTAGTGTAGACCCTGTGTCAGGGCGGGGACTGGATGAAAAAAAGCGCGCCAGCGCTTATCTATTACCCTCGAAAATAAAGAATTTTGTCTTGTCTTGTCTTGTCTCTCTCTCGCTCTAAGCCTACTCTGCCCGACCACAACTTTATAAACCACTGAAAAAATAACAAAAATGGAAATATTACCACTGCACAAGCAGTTCGACTGTAATGAAATGGTCCTTATGTTCAAAATATGCAGAAACATGTTAACACCATAGCTCAGTGATTTCGTTCCAAGGGCATCAGAACTTTGCGAATGAGATCACTGTATTTTACATCGTGTTAGGAATGACTTAAATAAATCCATTTTGCATGCTTTGGACTATCTGTTAGGACTCTCTCCGTTCATAAAACGAGTGACTCATCAGTGTCCTTCAGATCAAGTATACGGGGGAACTTGTTGATTTTTGATTTGATCTGTCAGTGTATCTCACAGTTAATGTCTTGGCGATATCACTCCACTTCTGTGGTTTGGATACGTAGCCATATCAGTGTGTGTGTGTTTGTGTGTGCTTACGTGCGTGTGTGTATGTGTGCGTGTCTGTGTGTGTGTGTGCGTGTATGTGTGTGTGTGTGTGCACGTGTGCGCGTGCGCGTCTGTGTGTGTGCATGTATGTGTGTGTGTGTGTGATGTTGCAGCCAGTGAACGACGAGGCGCCCCACATCGTGACGGAGCAGCTGTTCGTGAAGGAGGGGCAGGCCATCACGCTGACCAACGCCTCCATGTACGTGCTGGACCTGGACACGGCCCCGGAGGACCTCACCATGACCCTCCGGCTGCCCCCCACCTCTGGTCAGTGCACCTGTGGCCGCCGCTCGTCCCGCTTCGCTGGAGTTTGGCTGTGTTGTCGTGATGTGAAGTTTTGTCATTTCTTGGGAAAGAAGGGACTTGTTACAGTGCCACGCCCTGTGTGTTGTCGTGATTTGAAGTTTGATCATTTGTGGGAAAAGAGCAGCTTGTTATTCATCACAATGCCACGTCTAGTTAAACTTTGTCTTGGCGATATCATTTCACTTTTTGTGGTTTGGATACGTGGCCGTATTAGTGTGTGTGTGTGTGTGTGTGTGTGTGTGTGTGTGTGTGTGTGTGTGTGTGTGTGTGTGTGTGTGTGTGTTTCTTATGTTTCTTTGCTTTTGTAATCTTTAAAATACTTTTATACTGTGTACTTTCAGAAATACTTTATACGGTGGTCAGTATATGAACAGCAAGAGTGTACTTTGAATAATAACAAATTCGTGGATGTTTTGTGCCCAACAACGTTGAGTATGGTATCGTGCAGGCACTGTGAAAATGAAAGAATCCCCATGGACAAGCTATCCCAAGCCAGGAAGCTTAAACAGAACTCCAGTTTTACGTATCAGGTGAGAAGTGGGGGAATTTTGATAATATACTCTGTGTGTGTGTCTGTGTGTGTCTGTGTGTGTTTTCATGCGCGTGCTCGCGAGCGCTGTGTATATGTGTGTTATGCGTCTGGGTGTATGTGCCTCTGCGCGCGCGCGCGTGTGTGTGTGTGTGTGTGTGTGTGTGTGCTTGTGTGTGTTGTGCGTGTGTGTATATCCCTCTGTTTGCATGTGCGTGTTTCCATGTCCGTCTGCATCTCAATGAACAGCATTTCCTCACAAATCCCGGGCCATTTTTATCACTAACCCTATACGTGCATGACACATGAACATAATCTGAACATCGGTTACAAAAAATCTATCACGGAAGAAAAAGACGTCCCATCAGTCTGAGACCTCACGAAGCGCGTGTGTGTGTGTGCGCGCGCGCGCGTCTGGATGTGTATGTCTGTGTCTGTGTGTGCGCGCGCGTCTGAGTGTGTGTGTGTATGTGTGTGTCTCTCCCTCTGTTTGCATGTGCGCGCTTTGTGTATAGATTTCCATGTCCGTCTGCATGTCGATGAACGCCATTTGCTCATAAATAGCGGAACCAGTACCATCACTAACCCATATATACATAACACATAAACATAATCTGAACACCGGTTCAAAAAAATCTAGAATAAAAACATCCCCTCAGTGGGAAACCTCACGAAGCACATGTGTGTATGTGTGTGTCTGTGTGTGTGTCTGTATGCGTGCGTGTGTGTGTGTGTGTCTGTATGTGTGTTTGTGAGTTTGTGTGTATGTGTATGTGTGTTCGCGCGTGTGAATGTCTGTGTTTGTGATCGTGTGTGTGTTTGTGTGCGCGCGTGAGTGGATGTGTCTGTATGTGTGTTTGCGCATGTGTGTTTGTGTGTGTGTATGTGTATGCGTGTGTGTTCGTGTCCTTCAGGACGTGCTGAAGGAGCTGATCGTGTACGAGCACAACGACGAAGAGATCACCTCGGACATGTTCGTGCTGCACGTGACTGACGGCGACTTCCAGGACAGCAAGCAGCTCAACATCATCATCGGCCTCCTCAACGATGAGACCCCCCGGGTCACCGTCAACAGGGGGCTCAGGATCAAAGCAGGTAACACAGAAACAGAAGACAGACAAAGAGATTTTTAGTCCACAAGTCAAAGCGGGTAACAAAGAGACAAAGAAAGGTAACTTGGAGACAAACAATGAGATTTTATTTCATCAAAGTGGGTAATAAACAGGCAAAGAGATTTTATTCCACCAATCAAAGCAGTTAACACAGTACACAAACAAACAAAGAGATTTTATTCCACCAGTCAAAGTGGATAACACACAGATTTTATTCCACCAGTCAAAGCGGGTAACACAGAGACAATGAGATTTTATTCCACCAGTCAAAGCAGTTAACACAGGACACAAATCAGACAAATAGACTTTTATTCCATCGGTCAAAGCAGTTAACACAATACACAAACAGACAACGAGATTTTTATTCCATCAATCAAAGCAGTTAACACAGGACGCAACAGACAAAGAGATTTTTATTCCACCAATCAAAGCGGATGACAAACAAACCGGTATTATTCCTCCAGTCAAAGCGGGTAACATAAAGACAGACAGTAAGATTTTATTCCACCAGTCAAAGCAGTTAAAACAATACACAAACAGACAAAGATGTTTTTATTCCACCAATCAAAGCGGATAAAAAGGCAAGGGGATCCTATTGCACCGACGTTTAGAAAAAAAGAAACTCAGGAAATTGTTGTATGTGGTGGTGGTTTTTCACTCATCCTTGCTCACCTCTGCATATTACACAAGACGAAAGAAACACATCCAAGAAACACACTAAAAAATGGTCATACACGTACAATGTTACATGTCTGTCTGAGTGTGTATGTGTGCGCGTGCCTGAAATCTGATTGAATGACAGAAAATGAATGATGAGCGCCCAATGGCAGCCGTCAGTCAACTCTGCCCGGGTAGACAGCCTGTTGTGCAAATGACCCTGTGTTTGGAAAGCGCCTGGATCTTGGTCTCCGAATTTGTCTCACTCGTTTAAAATGATTACTCGCTCATTCACTGAAACTATTCACTCGCCTGCCCGTTCATTGATTAACTCTCTCCATACGAACGGCGAAAGAGACGACGTTAACAGCGTTTCACGCCAATTACCATCATCAAAATATTGCAAGCGGAAGGCTCCTATACTGAAGAGGTGAATGTTGACAAAGAATACCACAATTCTGACGACGGAAGCTAAAGGTTGGGTCATTCAGACACCCACTGGACATCTGAAGGGTCTGTGTAGAGGAGAAGAGAGGACTGGCCGTACTGAGTGAGTTAAGCGCGCACTTCCCAGTCACACACCACACATACTCTCAGTTTCACCGCCACATACTCGGTTCGTGCATTGCTCACCATGGTACGTCCGTGCATTGCTCACCTTGAAACACTCGATCTAGTGCATTGCTCACCATGGTACACTCGGTCTAATGCATTGCTCACCATGGTACACTCGATCCGTGCATTGTTCACCATGGTACACTCGGTCTAATGCATTGCTCACCATGGTACACTCGATCCGAGCATTGCTCACCATGGTACACTCGGTCCGTGCACTGCTCACCATGGTACACTCAGTCTAGTGCATTGCTCATCATGGTACACTCGGTCTAGTGCATTGCTCACCATGGTACATTACTAACCATGGTACACTCAGCCCGTGCATTGCTCACCTTGGTACACTCAGCCCGTTCATTGCTCACCTTGGTACACTCGATCCGTGCATTGCTCGCCTTGGTACACTCGATCCGTGCATTGCTCGCCTTGGTACACTCAGCCCGTGCATTGCTCACCTTGGTACACTCAACCCGTGCATTGCTTACCTTGGTACACTCGGTCCCGTGCTTTGCTCACTTTGGTACACTCAGCCCGTGCATTTCTTACCACGGTACACTCAGCCCGTGCATTGCTCATCTTGCTACACTCGGTCCGTGTATTGCTCACCATGGTACACTCGTTCCGTGCATTGCTGACCTTGGTACACTCAGCCCGTGCATTGCTCACCTTGGTACGCTCAGCCCGTGCATTGGTGACCTTGGTTTCCATTAATCCCGCTCTCACCCTTTCTCCTAAGTTTGGCTGGAAAATCAAACTGAGTATGTATTCAGCACGCTCTTGGTGCACTGAAAAAGAACCCATGTCAACAAGAGCGTTGCCTTCTGGTAAAATTCTATAAAAAGAACACTGATAGGTACACAAATATATAAGCATGCACCCAAGGCCTGGCAAGTGCGTTGGGTTACGCTGCTGTCAGGCATCTGCCCAGCAGATGTGGTGAAATGTATGTGGATTTGTCCGAACGCAGTGACGCCTCTTAGAAAAACTGAAACTGAAATTGGTTTCCATGCCCACCAGGGTCCAGCACCACCATCACCAGCACGGAGCTTCGTGCCACGGACGTGGACAGCGAGGACGGGTCCATCGTGTACCGGGTGAGGCAGAACCCCACGGCGGGCAGGCTGCAGTACAGGGGGCCCGGGGACTCCCTGACCCCCCTCACTGTGGACGGACCCCGGTCCTCTTTCACCCAGGACGATATTGACCAAGGTGTGTGGGGCGTCTTCGGTGAAAGGTTGACTTGACTCTTTTTTTTATGACAAAAGAATAAGAGAGAGAGATGGTAAATGAATAACCCAACGAGGGAAATTTTGACATCCTTAATTGTGTGGTGGTGGTGGTGTTTGTGTGTGTGTGTGTGTGTGTGTGTGTTGTTGTTGTTGTTGTTGTTGTTGTGTTTTTTTGCTTTTGTTTTTGTTTTTTTGTTTATTTATTTGTTCGTTGGTTGATTGGTTGGTTGGTTGATTTTGTTGGGGGGTTTTTGTTGTTGCTGCTGTTTTGTTTGTTTTTTTGTTGTTGTTTTGTTTGAAGCTGCGAGAACACTTGAGAACAGTTTTCGTTTATCTTGGATTATCATTTCAAAACACAATTCAAATTGCAGAACTTTTTATCTGAATATCAGTTTGGTGATCGTATCTTATACATTATAATTGGGTATGAACCCTTTTTTCTTTCCCCCCAGCCCCCTCGACTTGTTTCCATAAACGTTCCTCCCAACGCTTTAAAAACTTTCCCTGTAATGAAAGGTCGACTGTTGTCCAGATACAAAAGATCAAAGTCCTACAATGAATGCAGTACCTAATTTTCCAAGCTTTGTAATACTCGCGCTTTTTCGGTTGAATGATTATTATGCAGCAATTGAAGTGTGGTTCTGTCGATTTTCTTGCGCGCACTTTTTTATATTGTATTCGTTACGATGGTTGTGTACGGGGTCAGAGATCTTTTTTTAGAATAATTTACAATCATGGAACTGATGCAGGGGTGGCAATGAAAGGGGATTTTTTTTTATAATCCGCGAATGGGACGCAAACCCGTGAACACTAACTTCGTAGTCGAGCGCAACTCGGCTATCTCCAGCATGATTTCAAATCTGTGAGTTTGTTCGTTCCAACAGCTAACCGTCCTTTCAGACAATAAATGATTTTGGACAAGGATAGGTGGAAAGAAACTGCTGGGGAGGGAAAATCGCTGTTCATACATGTGAGTTGGTTAAACGTGTGTGTGTGTGTGTGTGTGTGTGTAAGTGTGTGTGTGTGTTTGTGTGTGTTTGTGTATGCGTGTGTGTGTGTGTGCGTGTGTGTGTCTGTGTGTGTGCAGGTCGTATTGAATACAGCCACGAGGCAGGGGAACTGACGGGAACTCTGCTGTTAAAGTTCATGCTGTCTGACCCTGAGGGCAACGACCTGATTGACCAGGACTTTTTCATCACCGTCGTTGGTCAGTACAGTATGGGGGAGGTGTGTGTGGGCTTGTTAATGTTTGTGTGTGGGAAAGTTTTCTTGTGGGCGGTTTGTGGGAAAGTTTCCTTTCTTGTGGGCGGTTTGTGTGAACGTTTTCTTGTGGGTGGATTGTGGGAAGGAAAATTTTCTTGTGGGTGGTATATGGGAAGGTTTTCTTGTGGGTGGTATGTGGGAATGTTTTCTTGTGGGTGGTTTGTGGGAAGGAAAGTTTTCTTGCGGGTGGTATGTGGGAATGTTTTCTTGTGGGTGGTTTGTGGGAAGGAAAGTTTTCTTGTGGGTGGTTTGTGGGAAAGTATTCTTGTGGGTGGTTCGTGGGAAAGTATTCTTGTGGGTGGTTTGTGGGAAGGAAAGTTTTCTTGTGGGTGGTTTGTGGGAAAGTATTCTTGTGGGTGGTTCGTGGGAAAGTATTCTTGTGGGTGTTTTTTTGTGTTTTTTTGGGGGGGGGTTTGTTTTTGTTTTTTGTTGGTTTTTTTGCTGTTGCTGTTTTTTGTTGTTGTTTTTGCTGTTGCTGTTGGTCTATGTGTAGTATGTATGTGTTTGTCTGTGCGTGTGTCTGTGTCTGTGTGTGTATGTATTTATGTGTAGGTGCATGTGTGTGTGTGTGCGTGTATGTGTGTGTGAGTTCATTTATGCGCGACACCGTCGTCAGTAATTTACACACCTGTGGTCACTCTGACTTAAGTCATGGAGAAGAGGACATGATTGAAATTCAGGTCAGATCCGACGAACGTACAATCTTTTAATTGTCGAAGACAATTTTGAAATTTTTCGCAGTAACATTCACCACAGAACACATTTTAAACCATTAGCTTTCCATATCGTTGCTCTGGAGTAAGCCGTATAGGAGAGGGCATGATAGCTAAATTACAATTAACAGACTGATATATCAGATTGTTTTAACCAATAACTGATATTAATCCAACACGGTCTTGTAATCACCACAACAGAATACTACACACATCTTAGAGTACTGAGCACACTATAACTGTGAAGCTATAGTACTGAGAGTCAGTGAAACACTGTAGCAGTACAACTGATATCAGCATGTGGAATAATACATGAATAATAAACAAGATGATAAAATAAGTGGCTTTGATAAAATACTGACAAATTGAGAGACCAGATAGTGCTCAATACAATGATTGGGAGAAACTATCATGGTTTGACCATTAACTGGTGAATTAACTTACACAGGTAATCCATCGCATCAAACATAAACAGTTAAGTACAGTCTGTGTGTGAATCAACATTTAAATCTTCTCCCTTAACGCGGCACATGTGAAATCTAACCATCAGTGAGAGCAAATGAGAAAGAACGCGTCATTCACAAGACCATTCTGGAATAGTCGAATAAACTTTCAGTGGCCAAAGACGTCACTGACTGACGTTGAAAAGAATGAAATGGAATACTGCTACAAGTATATGACGACATGGCGATTATCGAGATCAGTCATAGCCGAGCTGTGACAACATGTCAAATCAATAATTGAACCGAATGTAACGACTTTAAATGCAATCAACATTATCAAATGAACACATGTATTGTGTCGGACAATTTACAAATCATCAACACATTTTAAATGGAGTACCTATAGCAGAATGTTAGGCAGCTATCCATGTGTGCTTGAGAGCGGCACCTCGGAAAAGTCATCGGCCGACGCGCAACAGCTTTCAGTTCAAATTCGAATATTAATAGCCTTACGCCACAGGAGTTACCTCCTCATGCCAATGGTTGGATACCGTCACTGCAGTGAAACTGTCGTCTGCTTTACGACATGTGCTGTGAGTTGAACTATGGTTAGTAGCCAGCTGAGCACTTGGCTACATCGTTATGATATTATTAATGTTATTATCGGTTTTATCATCATCATTACGGCAATAGTGCAGTATCAGTATCAGTAGCTCAAGGAGGCGTCACTGCGTTCGGACAAATCCGTATACGCTACACCACATCTACCAAGCAGATGCCTGACCAGCAGTGTAACCCAACGCGCTTAGTCAGGCCTTGAGAAAAAATAAATAAATAAATGGAATGAAATAAAATAAAATAGATAAAAATAAATTAATTAATTAATTAAATCAATAAATAAATAAATAAAATGAAATAAACAGGGTGTACGTGCGGGCTAAACACACGGTGGCTGTGTTGACAGAGGACCGGTTCCCGCCGTCCAGGGTCTCCAACGAAGAGCTGGTGGTGAAGGAGGGTGAGCGGGAGAGGATCACCACGGATTTCCTGTCCTTCACGGACCTGGACTCGGATCCCGGCAGTCTGCTCTATCAGGTGCTGGAGGGGCCGCACCTAGGACACCTGGAGCTCGCCGAGGAGCCAGGTAGCAGGGTGCTTGATGATGATGATAATGATAATTATAATGATATTGATAATCATAATCACAATGATAATGATGATGATAATGATAATGATAGCAGTGATAATCATAATCATAATACTAATGATAACAATAGAAATATTGACACTACTGCTAGTAATAACGAAAATAATGGTGATGATATTAACAGTGATGATAATAATGATGACAATATTAATTATAACAGAAATATTGATACTACTACTAATAATAATGATAATAATAACAATATTGGTGATATTAATAATAATTTTTATAATAATAGTGATGATAATAATAACGATAAGAAGAAGAAGAATAGCAAAATGTTTTCCAAACACAAAATTTTGCCTCTGTATTTGTTTCTGTTTCTGTCATTTTATTCGAGACTGGTGTGTGTGTGTGTGTGTGTGTGTGTGTGTGTTTAAGTACCTATTTTGTAAAGCCCCTGCAGCCATGCGCTAAATAGATTCACATTTGTATTATGCTTACTGTTGTTGTTGTTGGTATAATCATTATTACTATATTGTTATTCTTCTTCTTATTATTATTATTATTGTTAAGATATGTTAGAGTTTACTTGACTGGGCCTGGCCTGATGTTTTATTTGTGTTCATCTTTGTTTTATTCTGCGTTGTTGTTTTTTTTTACCACAGGTGTTCCTGTTAACAGCTTCACCCAATCGGACCTGGCGGCGGACAGTGTGTACTACGTGCACACCAGTGCTGAAGAACTCTACATGGACAAGTTCATCTTCGTCGTCTCCGATGGCACCAATGAGGTCAGTGCTGGCACAGTGTGAAGTGCTCTGTGTGTGTGTGTGTGTGCCTGTGTGTGTAGGGTATGTGTGCATGAAGCCCCCAGACACTATGTTCTTGCCCCTTACTTCGTAATCGTGCATGCTATAAAATATGCCTTGTATATCAAAAGTTTGTTTACACACTTTCCTTTTCGGTGTTGAATGAATGTTTTATTTTGGTGACAAACATTGTAAATTTGTCACTTAAAAATGCACGAAGTGTTGGTCCCGGTGACGGGTCAGATCACTCAGCTGGTCAGAATCACAACCCTGAGATGGCCTCCATGGCTGGCCAGGCTGCAAACAAGACAAACATGACTGTATGCATCGAACTTATTGGATATACCAGCTGTGGTCTTGCTGACCCAGTCTGGCCATTGTGGAACAGTTACATGTTTTGATTTGATTCTATGGCAGACTGTTAGAAACGCGAGCTGAATTCTGGAAGAGTATGTTTGATTGTCATTTGAGAAACTGTTGACAGCTTGAGCTGAAGTCTATATGATTCTGTAGGATGAGCAAGGGATAAACGATTAGAAACGTCAGCTGATTTTTTTTTCTGTCCGGTTTGGACAGTAGTGGTAACCGCCCGGAAATATGGGGCAAAGGTCTTGAGGATTGTCTGTCATCAGATCATCCAGACATTCTACGTCACGCTGACGCCAGTGGATGACGCCACGCCTGTCGTCACCAACAACGGACTGAGGGTGCAGGAAGGGGTGCGGAAACTCATCACAGAGTTTGACCTCAAGGCTGTGGACCTGGACACCAAGGTCTGTTGCTTCGCCACATGTTTCTGTTCTCTGTCATTGAGAGAATTGATATTGGGTGAATTGTGCTGGAAACTGTGAAGAAGAAGAAAAAAAGAAATTTCACGGGAAAAGTAGGACCACAAAAGATACATGACACACTCCATCACACTTCTTCATTATTCACAGATATCCAGTGAATAGTTAAGTGTTCTTGCAAAAGCCAATCCCTTCATTGTGTTGATTCGTGTCTGCTTTTTATCTGCTATTTGCTGTTGATAGTTGCTTGAAAAAGACACACAGAGGTTTACCTTCAACGTCGAAGGTGACTCCACAACTGGTAACAGAAGCTCATATGGGCACGTTTTGTTGGGACATGATAAAGACAGAGTTCCAGATTCAGTTTCAATGAGGCGTCAATACGTGTTAACTGATCCATATAGGCTACACCACGTCTGATAGCTTTAAAAAAAAAAAAAAAAAGGGTGGGAGGGGGGAGTTGATGCCTGACCTGCACGTAAACCAAACGCGCTGGTCAGGCCTTCGGAGCCTACTAGTATAGGACAAGATATGTATAAAACATTACCTCTTCTGAAATAAATGAATCAAAGCAGAATTACGGAGTTACAGCCCAAACGCCGAAGGTCCACTAGTATTAATAGCACTTCACGTTAGAAGCGCATTGGCAGAATCGGTTAGGCGTTGGACTTCTAATCCAATGTTCTCTATTGATCAGGGTTCGAGGCCCTTTTTTGTCCCGGTGTTGTGTCCCTGGAAAAGACGCGTTACTCCCATGTTCCTAACTCCACCGGGTATGAATGGGTAGCTGATTTCAGTTGGGGAAGGTTGAAACGGCTGGTGGGGGGGGGGATTGGGTCCCGTCTTCCTACACCCGAGCCTTGAAGCACAATGGATGTGAATTCACTGCTCCGTTGGCCGACAATGTCTGTGGGGCCTTGAACGTTAACTTTTAACGGTGCTGTGACTAAAAACTGGCAGAAGGAAGACATGAAAAAATGGTCACATAGTTTTACCCTTTAAGCCTAGGGTCCACAACGTAATGACTGATAACTGGCATGTTTGTTTGTTATTTGTTCTTGTTTTTTCCCACCAGAAGGTAGACATGAAGAGTCACAGTTTTACATTTAAAACGTATGGTCCCTAAGTGTAAACAGCCTTCCACGTTGTGACTGAACACTGGCGTTGTCTGTGGCAGGAGGAGGACATCGTGTTCACGGTGATGCAGCCGCCCGTGCACGGCACGCTGGACGTGGACCAAGGGGGCAGCAGGGGGCACG
The DNA here is from genome assembly GCF_041734735.1 of Babylonia areolata. Classification (NCBI taxonomy): domain Eukaryota; kingdom Metazoa; phylum Mollusca; class Gastropoda; order Neogastropoda; family Buccinidae; genus Babylonia; species Babylonia areolata. The sequence goes on along the minus strand of NC_134893.1, from coordinate 56,535,075 downwards.
TGCAGGCCACGAGCTTCACCATGAACGACATCTACGAGAACCGCGTGAGCTACCAGCACGGCGGCACGGAGCACTTCACGGACGGCTTCACCTTCACCGTCAGTGACGGCACCAACCCCACCTTCACCATGCAGGCAGACCAGCGCTCCGGCGGCGACAACAGCCCTCCCGTACCTGTCTCTACCCCTCAGGTTAGTTATACCGTTCGCTACTTGTCTCTTCCCCCTAGGTATGCCATCCGCTTCCTGTATCGCCTCCTCAAGTATACTGTTCGTTATCTGCACCCCCAACCCCACCCCCACGCCCACCCCCAAGGTATACCCTTCGCGTCCTGTCTCCTCTTCTCAGGTGCCTTACCTCTCTCCCCCAAAGTATACCTTCCTCTACCTGCCTTCTCTCCACAAGTATACAGTTCGTTACCTGTCTCTCCCCCCCTCCTCCTCCCCCCTCCCCCCCAGCAGGTATACTAACTGTCTCATCTCCTTAAGTATTACTTGTGCCCCCGCCCGCCACCCAACCCCAGGCATACCCTTCGCTGTCCGTCACCTCTCCCCAGGCATTCCGTTCGCTAGCTTATATATGATAGGATATGTAAATGCCTTTCCTCACCCCCACCTCACCTCCACTTTGAGGATGAGATCCAGTCTGCAGCCTCACATTTTAGCGCAATTAAAGGGAACCTAAGGCAAGACAAGACAAAATCCTTGTTGACGTGCGTAATAGATGAGCAAGGTACGAAACAACGAAATGTCGCACCTGGCTAAATGGATGAAAAAAATCCACTTTGGTAGTAAATCCAGTACATTTTCAGACAGATGAAATGTTTTTAATTGGGTGATGCGGTATTGTTGCAACGCCCTCTCAGCGTGGAGAACAGCTCGATTTTCACTATAGATGATTTCTATCTTATTTTCAGTGTGTTTTATTAAACCACATGATTTATTCAAAATTGTTATAAATTAGAATATATTAAAACATGTCTTTGTTACCAAATGTACCAGGGTCACAAGGAAAGGGGATACACATACAGGAAATTGTATTCAAACACAAATACAGTAAGATTTTGTTGTTGTCGTTGTTTTATTCTTTGTCCCATACACCAAGTTACCAACATTCTCGGTGTGTGTTTAATGCAGGAATTCAACATCGACATCCTTCCCATGGATGACGGCACGCCAGTCCTGGAATCTAACCTGGGGTTAGAGTACCTGGAGAAGTTTCAGGATTTGGTAAGTCCTAAAGAGAGAGAGAGAGAGAGAGAGAGAGAGAGAACAGAATCTACACTAATTACTTAACCGATGAACAAGCGCACCATACCATCAAGCAGTATATTGGACCATATAAAGATCTGCTGACATTTGTTCGGAAAAGAAAATTACGCTCGTGTGTGTGTGTGTGTGTGTGTGTGTGTGTGTGTGTGCATGTGGGTGTATGTGTATGTAGATATATGCACTCTGTTCGCTTGGTTCATTTTTGGCGTGTATAACATTGATAGAAAATGTGATGTAGAAGTTCATGTGTTTTGCAAAGCACCTTTTATTACCACTATTATCAGTAGTAGTAGTAGTATCATCATCATCATCATCATTATCCTGAGTAGCAGTAGTAGTAGTAGTATCAATTTATCAGTTATGGCGTGTGGTGACAGGCTGGTAACTACATCACGGAGAGAGAACTGAAGTCCACAGACGTGGACTCTCCGCCCAAGGACATCGTGTACTCCATCACCAAGCCACCCGTACACGGCATTGTGGAGCACACCGACCACCCGGGACAACCCGTAGATTCGTTCACTCAAGGTGAGTGTGCACCACGCACGCATGCGCCCTACCCGCACGCACGAGAGAGTGAGGGAGTGAAAGGGATGGGGAGAGAGTGAGAGAAGCCTCGATCCTTGCAGAACTTTCAATATATGCTAAGCGTGTTTAATAGTTCTTTGCGTGCGCGTGCCCCTGTGTGTGTGTGTGTGTGTGTGTGTGTGTGTGGAGGGAGGTGGAAGGGGTGTGTGGGGAATGACGCACCCGAATTTTTGGTACGATAAATTGATATCGTCCAGTCTCGTACGATAAATCGATATCGCGCGCGCGTGTGTGTGTGTGTGTGTTTGTTTGTTTGCATAAAACACAGACATGATCCATAACATACAAACCAGTGTAAAAACAAAAACTAAAAAAAACCACCCCACTGAGTCGTTCGATTGCACCACCACTGTGTGCTGCACAATGCAGAGAACGTGGACAACGGCCAGATCCGCTACATGCTGCGTGATGACGTCAGCGAGGACCTGCAGGATGCCTTCCAGTTTGACGTCATGGACGCCAAGCCCAACGTGGTGAAGGGCAACACCTTCCACATCCGTTGGTCCCACCTGGGCCTGGCTGCACGTGCCCTCAACGTGACTGAGACCGCCGGCATCCTGCAGGTGCCCGTCGTTAGGTTCGGCAACCTGAAGCAGGTGAGTGGAGGGAGTCTCTTTTTTTTTATATACATATATTTAGAGAGAGAGAGATGTGTGTTTGTGTGTGTGTGTGTGTGCGCGTGTGTATGTGTGTGCGTGCGTGCGTGCCTTTGTGTGTGTGTGTGTGTGTTTGAGTATACCTCTCTGCATGTTTATACGCCAAATATGTAAAAACGCATGAAACATTGTCAAATGATTTATTCCGTTATCTTGCACAAGGAACGATGAAATTTTGAATGTTTTTTTAACACGCCCCACCGTACTAAGAGAGATGCATATGGAGTACATCAATGAAAAACCCCAGACATTTTGTCACAATCATTTAACAATAAAACGTACAAAAGTGTGTCCATGATACAGACAATTAATGTTATCTATAGAACTGAATCATGCATTCTGGCTTCTGTATATATATATATATATATATATATATATATATATATAAAGAGAGAAAAAAAAGACGAAATGTTTAATATTTTTTCACATTTTTGCCGTTAAAACATAAACAAATCAGAACTGCGGCTTATCACATTCAAGATCGGCAGCAGTGGTGGTGGTGGGCTTATCACCCACAGGGCACGAACAGGATGCCATGTCTTACCCGTAGCTTTGCGGACTTTTTTTTTTCCAGTACACAGTGGTGCAGTGCCAGACCAAACGGGGCACTGCAATGTCAGAAGAGGGGTCGTCCGAGCCAGGGCTCTTCGACTTCGTGCAGTTCTCTGGGCAGGTGAGTCTGCGCATTATCCGCTTCCTGTTGCCTTCAGTCTTTGCTTGTTTTGTTTATTTGTGTTGTTTCTTTGTTTACTCTGTGTGTGTGTGTGTGTGTGTGTGTGTGTGTGTTGTGCTTATAATTGTTTCTTTCGCTTGGAGAGAAGTGTTGAGCGATTTTACACAATCATCCAGTGTGTACTGTTGAATAGTTAGGATACGATACTCGTTCTACTATTTTGCTTTTTTGAAGATACTGTTCATTCCCTGAAGTCTCCAGAGCAAAGTCATCAACATTTTGGTCATTATTTCAGTTAAGAAGAAGAAGAATAATAGTCATAATGATGATAATAATAATAATAATAATAATAATAATAAAAATGATAATCATAGTAATAATAATGATAATAAAATAATAATGATAATGAGAGCAAAAAAGAAGTACGAATCGTTATCCTGATAAAAAAAAAAATTATGAAAGTAAAACCACACAGTCACACACACACACACACACACACACACAGGAAACAAATACAAGACAAGGGACACCGTAGTGGGGCCAACATAAGGTTGAAAGGTAGAAGCTACATAAACTCGAAAGGTGTGGTGAGTGGGATATGTACGTGGCATAGGCTTTGTCCTTGTGTTCACCCAATGAGGAATGTAGCAGAATGGTTTAGACGTTCAGCTGCCAATACAGTGAGATTGTGGGTTCGAATCCCGCTCTCGCCCTTTCTCCCAAGTTTGACTGGAAATAAAATTGAGCATATAGTCATTCGGATGAGACGATAAACCGAGGTTCCATGTGCAGCACACACTCGGCGCACTGAAATAGAACCCATGGCAACGAGAGTGTTGCCCCCTAGCAAAATTATGTAGAAGAAATCCACTGACAGGTGTACAATTATATAAGCATGCACTCAAGGCCTGATTAAGCGCGGTGGGTTATGCTGCTGGCCAGGCATCTGCCTAGCAGATGTGGTGTAGCGTATATGGATTTGTCAGAACGCAGTGATGCCTTCTTGAGAGATTGAAACTGAAACTGTACCCATTTCGTGTGGACCCAGGTTCAGTTTGACGAGTGGCAGGAGACCAAGATGTGCTCCATCCTCATCAACGACGACTCCATCTACGAGGGTCCGGAGACCTTCTACGTGGAGCTGACGTCACCCACCTACGCTCTGCTGGGACATGACGTCACTGCTGCCGTCACCATTCTGGATGAGGAGGACGGTGAGAGAGTAGCGCCACCCATACTTTTTTTTCTTCCTTTTCTCTGTCTCCAGTTTATTTGTTTCGTTAACAGATCGGTTTTCTACAGAATTTACAATACAGTACAATGCAATACAGCCACATGTATGCTCAATCAACACTTACAAACATTCGCACGTACCCACACACACACCTGTACGCACTGTGGCATCGCTCACATGGATTGCTGTTCATTACAGTCAAAGCGTGTGAACTTACCAGCATTCACATCAATTCCACTTTTAAAATGTGAATATGAAACAAAATCAGTGTCATGCAGAGCTGACAAAAAGTGATATGTGGTGTTGCAGTTCCCACCGTTCAGTTTGAGCAGGATATGGTCCACGTCAATGAGACGGATGTTTATGTCATGGCCACTCTCAAGAGGACAGGTCGGTTATTTCTCTGTCTGTCTGTCTGTCTGTCTTTATCTCTCTCTCACTTTTCTCTCTCTCTGTCTCCACCCTCTCTGTCTCTCTCTCTCTCTCTCTTTCTCTTTTCCCCCCTCTCTCTCACTGCTCCCCCCCTCCTCTCTCTCTCACACTCTCACACACACACACTCTCTCTCTCTCTGTCTCTGTCTGTCTGTCTCTCTGTTTTTCTCTCTCTGTGCAGTAATGGTTTGACTGTGGAATATAAAATCAGGTAAAAATTATAATAATAAAGTAATTGACGGACAGCAACAACGAAAGTTTCTGAAGACTACAGCACTGCACATCGTGACCTTTAAGACGAGAGCTGGTAGATCGTTATACTCGCGTCTGCTGTTCAACTGCGGAAAATAGAACCCTGCATAATCCCTTTAATATTTCATTCACTTTTTTCAGTTTTCTTTATTTCAAACTGTCAAAGCCCCCCCCCCTCCCCCTCTCTCTCTCTCTCTCTCTCTCTCTCTCTCTCTCTCTCTCTCTCTATATATATATATATATATATGTGTGTGTGTGTGTATGTGTGTGTGTCCATCTCTTTCTCACTGGTGTACGTGCGTGCGTGTGTGTGTGTGTGCGCGCGTGTGTGTGTGTGTGCGTGTATGCGTGTGTTCTCACTTACGAACAAGTTCTCACGAACAAGTTACACGTGAACAACATTTTCGTCCAGCCCACGCCATTGATTTTCTTCTTCCTGCACTGTCCTTCACCTTCCTTCATCTTGTGTTTTCCTTATTCTTCTTCATGTCTTCGTCCTCCATCTTTTCCCCCACTTATTTATCCGTCTCTTTCTCCTCCTTCTCTTTTTCTGCATCATCTTCCTCCTTCTCTTCTCCCTCCCTCCATCTCCTTCATTGTGATCCTGTCACTCGTTATGCTTGTCCTGTTTTCTTCTTTTTCTCCTCTGCTTATTTCCTTCTCCTTCGTCGTTTTCTGCCTTCTTTTTAAAAAAAATCTTTTTGATCAGTGTGCTTGGTTAACTTCTGCTGGCTGTGTGTGTGTGTGTGTGTGTGTGTGTGTGTGTGTGTGTGTGTGTGTGTGTGTGTGCATACGCTTGTTTGTGTATGTCATGTCGTACCTGAACGCTTGTATACATGAATGTAAACGCCACAAGCTCCCTGTTTTGGAAATGTGAGCACCAGTCTGCACCAGGGGAGTGATGGCCTGGAGGTAACGCGTCCGCGTAGGATGCGAGAGAATCTGAGCGCGCTGATTCTAATCACGGCTCAGCCGCCGATATTTTCTCCCCCTCCGCTAGACCTTGAGTGGTGGTCTGGAGGCTAGTCATTCGGATGAGACGATAAACCGAGGTCCCGTGTGCAGCATGCACTCAGTGCACGTAAAAGAACCCACGGCAACAAAACGGTTGTTCCTGGCAAAATTATGTGGAAAAATCCACTTCGGTAGGGAAAACAAATAAAACTGCACGCAGGATTTTTTTTTAATGGGTGGCGCTGTAGTGTAGCGACGCACTGTCCCTGGGATGAGCAACCCGAATCTCACACAGAGAAATCTGTTGTGACAAAAAGAGAAATACAATTACTGAATTAGTATTATTATTTATATCATATAGTAATGATAATAATAATAATTATTATTATTGTTATAATAATAATTATTATCATTATTATTATCATTATCATCATTATTATTGTTGATGTTGTTGTCGTCATCATAGCGATGTGTAGCGACGCGATCTCCCTGGGGAGAGCAGCCCGAATTTAACACAGAGAAATCTGTTGTGATAAAAAGAAATACAAATACAAATAATCATCAGTAGTAGCAGTGGTGGTGGGGGTGGTAGTATTGCTTTTGTCTTCTTGCTCTTCTTCTTCTACTGATTATTATTATTATTGTTATTATTATTATTATTAGGAGGAGGAGGAGGAGTAGAAGTAATTGTTATCATTATCATCATCGCCATCACCATTATCATATTCATCGTGATTCTGATGATGATGATGATGATGATTATGATTGTTATTCCTTCTTTCTTCTTCTTCTGCGTTCACTCGTATGCACACGAGTGGGCTTTTACGTGTATGACCGTTTTTACCCCGCCATGTAGGCAGCCATACTCCGTTTTCGGTGGTGTGCATGCTGGGTATGTTCTTGTTTCCATAACCCACCGAACGCTGACATGGATTACAGGATCTTTAACGTGCGTATTTGATCTTCTGCTTGCATATACACACGAAGGGGGTTCAGGCACTAGCAGGTCTGCACATATGTTGACCTGGGAGATCGTAAAAATCTCCACCCTTTACCCACCAGGCGCCGTCACCGTGATTCGAACCCGGGACCCTCAGATTGACAGTCCAACGCTTTAACCATTCGGCTATTGCGCCCGTCGATTGTTATTCCAACCTCTTGGTCTGCATCATGTGATGACGATGGTCCTGTGCCCCGCCAGGTGACCTGAGCAACACGGTGTCTGTGATCTGTTCCACGTGGTCCCTGACGGCCACTGGCAGCAGTCTGACGGGACTGGAGTCCGGCTCCGACTTCGTCACCAGGGGCCGCTCCAACTCCTTCAGAGTGATCTTCCCTGCCGGCATCAGCACCGCCACCTGTGACGTCAAGGTCTGCGCTCCTGTTGGAAACTGACGTTGTTGGGGATACTAGTAGAAGTGTGTGTGTGTGTCTGAGTCTCTCTGTGTGCGTGTGTGTGTGTGTGTGTGTGTGTGTGTGTGTGTGTGTGTGTGTGCATACTCTTACAGCCAGGCTGGACTCTTTCTGCCATGTGTATTATGGGAAGTATTTTTGTGCTGAAGTACTTCATAAATGAATTTTTAGTACAGTCTGAATAGAGCTTACGGAAAACGCGCGCTCTTGGATGATCCAAGAATAGGAACTGTGCTGTGTTTCCGTTTTTTCTTCATAAGCATCCTGAATGTGGTCTAAATACGTATGTTCGTGCGTAGTAGTAAAAGTCTTCAATTTTACACCTTTCCATTCTATGTGATAGCACTATTCAGCAGTATTCGTTATATGAGTTCTGTGTGTAATTTTGTTCTTGTACTGTTTTCAGGTGATTGATGACAGTGTGTACGAGAGTGCAGAACAGTTCGAACTTCGCCTCTCAGACCCTTCCTTACCTGCTGTACTGGGGCCCATTTCTACGGCCGTGGTCATCATTGAAGGGCCGAACGATGGTTCGTCATTGTGCAGCTCTGTGTGTGTGTGTGTGTGTGTGTGTGTGTGTGTAAGAGAGATGACTGTGTGTCTATGTGTGTGTGAGAGAGAAAGTGTGTGTGAGTGTGTGCGCGTGAGAGAGAGAGAGAGAGAGAGCGTGTGTTTGTGTCTGAGATGGGGGAGAAAGATATACAGTTTGTGTGGAGGTGAGAGTGAGAGAGGAAGAGAGTGTGTGTGTGTGAAGCGTTGGGGTGAGAGAGATAGTGTGTATGTGTGTGAGAGAGAGAGAGTGTGTGTGTGTGTGTGAGAGAGAGAGAGAAGTGTGTGTGTGAGTGAGTGAGTGTGTGTGTGTGTGTGTGTGTGTGTGTGTGATGGAGAGAGAGTGTGTGCGTTTGTGTGTAGAAGGGATGTGTTCATTAACATATTGTCAGTACTTTTACAATGTTTCAATCAGAGCATTAAATGTATGCTGTCTTTTGTTACTATTATTATAATTTATGTTGAGACAGTTATTAGTTACCTTTGTCGTTGTATTCATTTCGTTTTTTAATTTGTTTATGATTTTTTAAGAGTCGTTGAAACGTTGTTTAGCTTGATACTTATGTGTCGAATTATTAAACGACTGAAATCCTGTTTACCGTTTCTTCCATACGCTGTTTGTAAGCTTGCTTGGATGTGCTGTTCAAAAACGTACTTTTAATCCGTGCATTGCTTTAATAAGGACTTGTGAACTTCAGTGAATGAATCATCGTTGTTATTAACCCCTTGACTGCTTCACGTTGGTATGTGGAGTGATGGCCTAGAGGTAACGCGTCCGCCTAGGAAGTTAGAGAATCTGAGCGCGCTGGTTCGAATCACGGCTCAGCCGCCGATATTTTCTCCCACTCCACTAGACCTTGAGTGGTGGTCTGGACGCTAGTCATTCGGATGCGACGATAAACCGAGGTCCCATGTGCAGGATGGACTTAGTGCACGTAAAAGAACCCACGGCAACAAAAGGGTTGTTCCTGGCAAAATTCTGTAGAAAAATCCACATCGATTGGAAAAAGAAAAAAAAAATGCATGCAGGAAAAAATACAAAAAAAGGGTGGCGCTGTAGTGTAGCGACGCGCTCTCCCTGGGGAGAGCAGCCAGAATTTCACACTGAGAAATCTGTTGTGATCAGAAGAGAAATACAGTACAATACCATACAATACAAACATCAGTGTGGCATCAGTTTTAACTATAATACCCACCTTTTTGTGTTCTTGTTAATCATGTGATAGTTTTCGCAGGACAAAGGCAATACTTAAAACTCCAAGAGGAAAAGCCCAACTAAAGAATTGTGACTAACATCCTGAACTGTACTCTCTGTCTCATCATCTCAGTGAGATGAACATACTTGTCAGTACAAGTCATGAGATTTAAACAATTGGTAATGACTCTGTGTGTTTGTGTGTGTGTGTTGTATGTGGGTGGATGTGTGCGTGAGTGGTTGTGTGTGTATTTCCGTGTACGTGTATGTGTGCGTGTTGTGTTGCGTGTGTCAATGTGTGTGTGTGTGTGTGTGTGTGCTGTATGTGTGGGTGTGTGTGTCTGTGTGTGTGGCGGGGGGGGGGGGTGTTGGTGACACAGAGTCTCACGTGCTGCTGTCGGCCCCGGACTACGAGTTCCCGGAGGACGGCGGGGTGGTGGAGGTGGAGGTGGTGCGGGAGGGGTCGGACCTGAGCCACAGCACCACCGTGTGGTGTGCCACCCGCCTCTCCTCTCCACCCTCCGCCACACCCGGGGTGGACTACTCACCCAGCTCCAGCCAGGTCACCTTCACACCCGGACAGGTGTCTCAGGTGCGTTTGTGTGTGTGTGTGTGTGTGTAGGGTGGTGGTGGGGGGAGAAAGAGATGGTTGAAAGAGGTGGGGCGGGGGGGATTGAGTCGTTTGGAAGGGGACGTAGGAGGAAGGGGAGGGACAGAGAAGAGTGTGCCTGGTCTGAATGGGCTTGCATAAATGCGGACGTGTGCATAGACACTCATGCACATGTACTCAGATACACACTCACACACACGCGCGCGCGCGCCCACACACACACACACACACACACACACACACACACACACACACACACACACAGAGAGATATAGATATATATATAGATATATATATATATATACACACACACACACACACACACACACATTCGATGACAGACATGCATACATACATACATACATACATGCATGCATAAATACACACACACACACACACACACACACACCTCCCTACGCTCCGCCACACCCGAGGTGGACCACTCAGCGACACGCAGTTCAACACATCACAGTGCAGTGCAACCCAGCAACACAGCTCTACACAGCACAGCACAGCACATGTCAGCTCAACTTGACTCATCTGAGCTCAAACTCGACACGACCCCCACAAACACACAGCTGTTGTCGTGCAGAAATGCCAGCTGACGCTGCTGGATGACGACTTTGACCCTCGGGTGGAGGGGAGGGAGACGTTTGAGGTGTTCCTCAGCTCCCCTGTGGGCAGCACCCTGGCCAAACCCTACCACTCCACTGTGGTCATCCATGACGACACGCTGGACAGTGAGTTCTTCTTGCCTGTCTGTCTGTCTGCCCACCTGTCTGTTTGTTTGCCTGCCTGCCTACATGTCTGTCTGTCTGCCTGTCTGTCTGTACGGTTCGTGGCTGTGTTGGTTGTCAATGATCATGTCTGCTTCAGCTCTGAGCTTGCTTTCTGTGTGTGTGTGTGTGTGTGTGTGTGTGTGTGTGTGTGTGTGTGTACGAGTGCAGGCTGTTATAGCTGAGGGAAGGGGCGGGGGCCATTCTGTAATATACCACGTGGAAAGAAGAATATCTGTTTAATATCCTGTCACACATACTTGTGATTGTAGACATCTAGATAAATATTAATAAATATTAACTTTTTATATTTGAAATCATTGTTTATATAATATCACACACACACACACACACACACACACACACACACACAGGGAAATCATGTATTTGCATGAAGTTACTTGTTGTTATCATGAAGGCTGTTCAATTTGTCTCTTGCTGCGAGTTGTATTTATCAGCATCTAAGTTCAGGTCATGGTGACAGATATACGTGTTTTTTTTCATCTTATTTGGGCTGTTGAGTATACTATCATCTGAAATCGGTCTCTTATTCACCGTTTTATTACTGATTTATTCGTTGTACAATAATTTTCTGTTGTTGATTATATCTAATACCTTTGTCCTTTAGAGATTTATTCGTGCTGGCTGTTATGATTGTCTCATTTTTATTATAGCTCAATAAGTTTTTGCGTTCATTTTTTATGTTAGCTTTTCTTTAATTTCTTTTGTTTTGTCTTGTTTGTTTTGTTTCATCTTATGTGGTAAGTTGTTTGTCTACTTGGTTCATACATTTGTTCCATTCTTTTCTCTTTTCTTTCTTGCTTTGTCTATATATCTGTTTAAGTTCAGTGGTTTAGTATTATTCAATGTATCTTCATCATTGATGACATTTGCACCTGACCAAATTTCTCCAGTTGGAGATAATAAAGTTATTCTTATCTTATCTTATCTTATCTTATTGGAGGGTAAAGTGTGTGACTTTGTATGTCAGTTATCATGCACAAGTTTCTACATTGTGCATGATAACATATTATGTTCAGATTAGATTTTTTTTTTAAGTATCCTTTGTCGAAGAATTAACGAAATGGTCAATGTCAGAGGTATGTTCCAGGTTTATGTGCGTGAATATAAGTGTCCTTGTGCCTAATTTTCTTTTCCAAGTTTTGTTGTTAATTTTGTTGTTGTTTTGGGGGTGTTTTTCGAGTCATTCAGAACCGATATTTACAGTTTTTCTTTCAGCCCTGATAGGCCCTGTGTGGTCGACTGGGCTATTCCCTTCATGAGCAACAAAGTGTGTGTTATAGTGCGGTCCACTGGGGTAACCCGCTAGAAGCAACAGAGACAAAAACAAAGTGTGTGTGTGTGTGTGTGTGTGTGTGTTGCAGTGCCCACCTTCACCTTCCAGCAAGACAGCTACGTGGTGGACGAGCAGAATCGAACCGTGAACGCCACGATCCTCCGGCTGGGGGACCTGACCCTGCCGGCCTCCGTGCTGTGCTACACCCGTCAGCTGACCGCCACTGTGGCCCTGGACTTTGAGGAGAGGCTGCTGGCCAACGTGTCCAGGGTCCATTTTGAGGCTGGGGACAGGGTGAGTGGGTGTGGCTGACGTGAATGGTAAAATATCTGAAAGTAGGGAATAAAGGGGCACAGATCTGTATGCTTCGAGGGTGCTGTATTTTCTTCTTTTACATATAAGAAGTGCAGTTTGAAAACTTGTGTCTGTTTATTTGGAGGATGTTCCGTAATTGTCGCTCTGATTTCTTCACAAAGTAATCATGAATTCAAGATTTTTACCTGTTTTCTTTGAGAAACATCAAGAAGTGTTTTCTTTGAGAGACATATACAGCTAGTCCTTTGGGATCCTCACACTGCATACAAAAGACGTATGTCAGATGGAATGAAATAATTTTTGTTTGTTATGGATGCTTCTTTTTTTGTTTGGCTGTCATTTTCGGGGGGGGGGGGGGGGTTCATGTGTGTGTGTGTGTTAATGTATATGTGCATGTATGAATGTGTGCATGTATGTATGTGTGTGCGGGCGCGCGCGTGTGTGTGTATGCATGTGCGCCTGTGTGTGTGTGTGTGATGGACGGTGATATCAGCAAAAGAACTGCACGGTGACCATCGTGGACGACGCTGACTTTGAGCCAGAGGAGGACCTGGAGCTGCACCTGGCTGACCCTCTGGCCGAGGACAACCTCACGGCCCAGCTGGGCACCATCCACGTCGCCACCGTCATCATCACCAACCACGACGACGGTCAGTAACCCCTCATCCCGACATGCCCCGCCACCCCCATCCCCACCCAGCCCCCTGATACTGACTGAGAGAAAAGGGGGAAAAGTTTCATACTGACACAGGGAAAAGACTAAGAGAAGGGTGAAGTGTGGGGGAGAGCGTCTGGGTTTGTTCCAATGTACCTTTTATTTACCCGTGTGCTAGCTGAATCGGTAGCGTAAGCAGCACTGACTTGAAGTTGTGTACCTTGTGAATGGAGAGAGTTACCACTCTTCACTATTTGTTAGTGATATCCTCAGTTTCAACCGTTAGATTTTGGTTTAAATAGGCATGTAATTGTTCAACAGTATACATTATTACAATACAAGCAAGATAAAAGAGCATCAACAAGCATCGATAGATAGATTTTAATAATCTAACAAAACAAAGAGTTCGCCAATTTCAACCGATAGATTTCAAAAGTCAAACAAAAACAAAGAGATCCTCAATTTCAACTGATAGATTTTAAATAATCCACGAAAACAAAGGGATCTTCAGGTATCCTCAGTTTCAACTGATAGATTTTAAATAATCTGCCATAACAAAGAGATCTTCAGTTTCACTCCGATATATCTGAATAACCTAACAAACAAAGAGACGAAGATATCCTCAAGTTCAGCCGATAGATTTTGATTATCTAACAAAACGAAGAGATTCTTGATTTCAACTGATATATTTTAATAATATAACAAAACAAAGAGATCCTCCGTTTCAGCCGACAGATTTTAATAATCTAACAAAACAAAGAGATCCTTAATTTCAACCGATAGATTTTGATAATCTAACAAAACAGAGTTCCTCAATTTCAGCTTATATATTCTAATAATCTGACAAAACAAAGAGATCATCAGTTTAAGCTGATAGATTTTTGTAATCTAACAAAAACAAAGAGATCTTCAGTTTCAATCGATATACTTTAATCTAACAAAACAAAGAGATCCTCAATTTCAACCAATAGATTTGGATAATCTAACAAAATAAAGAGATCCTCAGTTTCAATCGATATGTTTCAATTATCTAACCAAAAAAAAAGAGGTTCTTAATTTCAGCTGATACATTTTAATAATCTAAGAAAACAAAGAGATCCTCAGTTTCAACCGATAAATTTTAATAATCTAACAAAGCAAAGAGATCCTCAATTTCAACCTTCAGACTCTGATAATCTAACAAGCAAAGAGACAAAACGATCCTCAGTTTCAACCGATAGATTTTAATAATCTAACAAAACAAGCAGATCCTCAATTTCAACCTTTAGATTCTGATAATCTAACAAAACAATGAGACTCTCAATTTCAGCTGATGGATTTTAATAATCTAAAATAACACAGAGATCCTCAATTTCAACTGATAGATTTTGATAGTCTATTATTACAACGAGACCCTCAGTTTCAGCTGATAGATTTGAATCATCTAGAATAACAAAGAGATCCTCGATTTAAACCGATAGATTTTAATAATCTTACAGAGCAGAGATTCTCAATTTCAACGGATAGATTTTAATAATCTATCAAAACAAGATCCTCAGTTTCAGCCGACAGATTCAAGTAATCTAACAAAACAAAGTGATCCTCAATTTCAGCTGATGTATTTTGATAATCTAACAAATTAAATATCCTCAGTTTCTGCCAACCAATTTAAATAATCTAACAAAGCAAAGAGATCCTCAGTTTCCACTGATAGATTTTGATAATCTAACAAAACAAAGTGATCCTCAATTTCAGCTGATAGATTTCAATAATCTAATAAAAGCAAAGAGACAAAGAGATCCTCAATTTCAACCGATCGATTATAATAATGTAGCAAAACAAAATTATTTTCAATTTCAACCGATAGATTTTTTTTAAAGAGATCCCCAATTTCAAATGACAGATTTTAATGATCTAACAAAGCAAACCAAAAAATTTAATAACAGCAGCCTCTGCCCCTTTTTCCCTCAGTGCCCAGAGTGCAGCTGGAGAAGTCAGCCTACAGTGTGCACGAGCCCAGCGTGAAGGAGCAGATCAGCACGGTGGTGGTGCGCGTGCTGCGCACCGGGGCAGCCAATCAGACCACCAGCGTACGCTGCAGCACGCGCGACGGCTCCGCCCAGTCCGGCCTGGACTACAACGCCAGGAGTCTGCGCATCACGTTTCCTCCAGGTGAATAAAAACAACACTAACAACGATGATGATGATGCTGATATTAATAATATCAATTTTTTATGAAACCCTGTGATACGAGCAGAAGTAAGCTCTGAGCCCTTTACAAATCCAATAAACACATAACATGGAGTATAAATATCTATAAAGATATATTTGTTATAAAAGTCATAAAGGCACATTCATTAAAACTATAAAAGCACAATTTACAAAACGCACGAAGCAGAAAACACTCTAGATGCAACAACTCACGCACTATTGTGTATACAAAAAATACAACAAAAAAAACCAACTTAGTGAACAACTAAGCAAAGTGAGAGCCGTATTATCAATGGTTTGTCCAGTCAATGGGAAACCATTTACAGCTTGGTCTTTTGTGAAGGACTATGACTCTCAAACTAGGAGGCAAAATTGCACTGGCTCTTAATGCTGCAGCCTTGTGGGCTAGTTGGCCTATGGGAAACATCACAACGCCGATTGTCCTAAAACCCTCTTGGCCGAGAGAATGGGGATGTACTTGGGCAAGACACTCTCCACTATAATCAAATTCTAGCCCAAATAGTCGGAACAGTAGTTGCCTCCTCTGCTGTTCTGATGGTCATAGTCGGACACGACTATCATATAAATATATATATATATATATATATATATAAGAGCAATCATGGTTAGAATTTTTACATGTATAAAAGAACCACATTTGTGATTTTCATACAAGAGATTTATAAAAACGATGTAAGAAAGTATGTGATAATTAGGGGTAAAAATAGGCAATCTTTCTACCTTTCTGCCTTCACTGCCACCACTCACATTCTGTCCAGTCGCCATTTATACTCACTCACATACCCATAAACCTGAGACAACGGCACAGATTAAGTCATGACATTTTTGAAGAGACATATTTTAAGATTTGTTTTGAAGGTAGATAGACGAGTTGTTAGTCTGAAGAGATAAATGTTGATATTTGTTTCAAAGGTTGGCAGATGATTTGCTTGTCTGAGAGCAAGAGACAGAGTTGTAAGCTGTCGCACAGAAGAAAGAATGATGCGATGAACATGAGTTCTTGCATGTACACAGCCAACTATCGATTAACTGGACAGATAACAAAGCTAGTTCGAAAGTGAAAGGATTTTTTATGCACAAGGTTTTTGTCGATGAACTGTGTATTGTACAGGCGTGAACAACGTTCATCTTTGTCCAATGCTCCTATTGTATTGAGCTAGTTTTTCAGCTTACTGATATTCGCTTCTTTCTCTCGGAATACGTCTTTCATCCTGTCTGAAATTGAAAAATAGGTCTGTCCCGGCTTCTCCCCACCTCTCCCACTCAGTCTTCTTTCTTTCTGAGTATCTGCATCTCTCTGTCTATCTGTGTGTGTCCGTCTGTCTGTCTGTCTCTCTCTCTCTCTCTCTTTCTTTCATTCTGGCACACACACACACACACACGCACGCACGCACGCACGCACACACACACACACACACACACACACACGCACGCACGCACGCACGCACACTCACACACACACACACACACACAGGCACACATAACACACACACACTTTCTCTCTCTCTCTCTCTTTCTCTCTCTCGTACACACTCTCTCTCTCTTACTCTGGCACACACACACACACACACACACACACACACACACAAAGAGAGAGAGAGAGTGAGAGAGACACACACATACACACACACACACTCTCTCTCTCACACACACACACAATCCATTCGAACACATGTGACCAGGTGTGAGAGAAGTGGAGTTCCCAGTGGACATCCTGTACAACAGTGATGTGGAGTGGCACGAGGCATTCACTGTTCTCCTGGGACCCCAGGACCCTGAGGGCGCCATCTTTGGCCCCGTCACCGTGGCAACCGTCACCATACTGGACAACGAGGTGTCAGGAAGTCTCGTGCTGCCAGCGCCCCCTGTGGTGAGTCGTGGGGAAGACAGTGCTGTAAGCAGGGGGGAGGAGCTGAAGTGTGGGGGGTTGGGGACGGGGTTAAGGATCTCTCAGATACTGACGGCGAGTTTTTCATTCCATGTGCTTGTATTGTTTACAGGCGTGTCTTTCCCCCGAACACACACACACACACACACACACACACACAGATCAGATTTTGTGTGTGTGTGTGTGTGCTTATAACACAGTGAAAGAGAGAGACACAGAGAGAAGAAGAAAGCAGTAGAACATACGTACACACTTGTATACATGCATTGAAAGACGCTTGCATGAGTGAATATTTATACATTTTTTTCCATTTTTACTCATCTTCATACTGATGGTATTCACGTATTGCATATTGTGCATTATAGTTCAAACTAATTTTAATTTCGCTTTTCTTTGTATTCAAGTTTTCAGTTTGTGCTTGCTGTTCATTACATTGTTTGGTTTTGTTTGTTTTTTGTTTTGTTTTGTTGTTTGTTTGTTGTTTTTGTTGTTGCTGTTGTTTCTGTGATTGCTTCTTAATGCCGTGTCTGACGGACAGACTTACAATTGACTTCTGACATGACAACCTTCAGGGATGGTATACAAGAGACCATCGTACCTGCAGGTAAAGATGTACCTGCGGGTAAATCTGCATGAGGCAAGGACGTGTACCTGCCTTGCCTCATGTAGAATTACCGTGCAGTTACACCTTTACCTTCTGTCTCTTGATTATCACCACAGGTGGGCTGAACAAGACTAACGCCGTGAAAAACGCTGGTTTTAAGGCCCAGGGCGAAAGCCGGTAGGTGGTTAAACTGAACTCTTCTGCACCCCCAGGTGGTGTCCCTGCTGCACTATGATGATGCTGACCAGGGGACTAAAGTGGACCCTTCCCCAGGATACCCGCTCATCTGCGTCAACGTGAGTGTCCGGGTCTTGTGTTTGCCGGGTATTGGTTCTGTCTGTTAGTGTTGGGGTCCAGGGTATTGGTTCTGTCTGTTAGTGCGGAGGTCAAGCTTGCAACATAGACACTAATAATTATTCTGAGATCATAGTGTCTATGCTTACAAGCTATTGGCCTTTTTTCAATAGCTTACAGTTGTTACGCTGCGTCTGTAGATGTGTGTGAGTGAGAGAATGAACAAGTGAATGTTTAATGCGTTTTGCCATGGGCACATATACATACACTGGGTGTGGGAGGGGGGGAGGATTTAGAAGCAATCAGCGACAGTTAATCTGAATCTAGACTTATAAAATTTGCCCAATGATATCAGATCAAAAGGCACAGTATTTGGATAATGTGCTGTATAAGAAGATAACCAACAATAAGCATTCTTGTGTCAGTGTTGAGTCCCTTTCGCTTGAACATTTCTCGTATTATCACACAAGTGTAGGTATATTTATTTAACTTTTGATGGCGGCGATAAGAAAATTAGATGTGTTGTACACCAAGGGAACGTATTCTTTTCACTGCAAAGAAAATTAACTTCGCTAAGCAGGACGGAGATTTCCGTTCATACCATCTAATAAAGTCTCTGTGTCTTTGAGAGAGAGTGAGAGAGAAAGAGATGGGGGAGGGGGGATCGGGGGGGGGGGAGGGGAACAAAGCTTATACGAGACGCAATCTGAAATTACGTGGAAACGAAGCTAATGTCCTTTGCTGCTTTTCATGTTGCTGTTGTTGTTTTTTCTTCCCATGATCATGTAACTGCAGTGTCACAACAGCTGAGTTCTCCGCCGATGTCAAGTCAGCTTTTGCTGTCAAACTGTCACATGTTCGGTTCGGTTCTTTCTTCCTTGGAATTCGCGCCTCTTTTCATTATGAGTTTGGGTGGGGTTTTTATTTTATTTTTAGGCTGATCGTATCATAATGCAACAAATTTCGGTCTTTGACACAGTTCTGTAACACTCGTAGTCACCATCTGATCACACGCTTCTTTTTTCTTTTCTTTTTTTGCGCTTTTTTTCCTTCTTTTTCTTTTTCTTTTCTTCTGAGTTCAGTTTTCAGTGCGCATTATTTTTCTTTTCTGTTTCCCTTGTGTCTGTGTAGATTTGTGTGAAGCTTATCGCTTTTTTTTCAAATCTTTACAATTCCCATTTTCTTTGTTATCATTTCAGTTTCTTGATGCACGTGACCCAGAGTGTGTGTGTGTGTGTGTATGCGTGACGTGGGATGTGTGTGTGACGTGCGATTGGTATGTGTGTGCGCGCGTGCGTGCGTGCATGACGTATGATTTGTTTTTGTGTGTGTGTGACCTGCATGTACGCACGTGACGTGTGACAGCCGTGCGACGAGCACTACCCGAGCTACGCCGTGACGCACTCGCTGTGCGAGGACGCGGGCATCAACGCCTCGGCCCTCCTGTACCGCTGGGAGGTGGCTGTGCCGCCTGACGTCACGGGGGCCACGCCCCCCTTCGTGCAGGTGTCCGACTCCACGCTCTTCACCTCCACCTCCTCGCGCGTGCTGGACAGCGTCTACTTCAGATCTCACTTCAGGGTCGGTGTCTGTTATAGGGGTGGGGATGGCTGGGGGGTGGGGGGGGCAGTTTCAGTATCAGTTTCTCAAGGAGGCGTCACTGCGTTCAGACAAAATGATATACGCTACACCACATCTGCTTGGGCAGATGCCTGACAGCAGCATAACCCAACTCGCTTGTCAGGCCTTGAGTGCCTGCTAATACTTGTGTACCTATCAGAGTGGATTTATTTTACATAATTTTGCCAAAGGACAATACTCTTGTTGCCATGGGTTCTTTTTCAGTTGAAGTGCGTGCTGCACACGGAACCTCGGTTTATCGACTCAACCAAAAGACTAGACGCTCAGTTTGATTTTCCAGTCAAACTTGGGAGAAAGGGCGAGAGCGGGATTCGAACCCACACCCACACGGACTCTCTGTGTTGGCAGTTGAGCGTCTTAACCATTCTTTCCTCTTTGGTTGAGATGGTTGAGTGGGGTCAGTGTGTGTGCTGTGGGGGTCGGTATTTGTGTGTGTGTGTGTGGATGGGTGGTGGGTGGGGAGGGTCCATCATGCATGGCTTCAGTCTGTTGTGGTATTTCGGTCCGCAGCAGAATAGCAGTGATGATGACGATGCTGATAATAATGATAATCATAATAATAATAATAAAGATAATAGTAATAGTAATAACCGTCTTATTAATGACAATAGCACAAAAACATGATTGTAATAATAATAGTGGTTCGCTAAGTACATGCTGCACGTGCCTTCTTGGAACTGAACCTGACCGTGAAACTGACAGGTGCGCTGCGTGGCCCAGCCCCTTCACGCCAACGGCAACCCGGGGGTCCCGCTTCGTAGCGCCGCAGTGACTGTTGGGCGGAACAACGGGATCTGTAATCCCCCGGCCTTCGGCAAGGACCTGCAGGGATACCACGCCCAGTCCTTCCTGGCCACCTTGAAATACGTGCCCCCTGACTCCCACTCCCACCCCAACACCATCCATATCAGGTCAGTTGTTTGTTTGCTTGTTGAAGTCATCATTCTTATGCTGATGACACTCAACTCCAGAAGAGTGATACCCCTGTAAAATTGTTGCCGCTCTTGCAAGAAACATCCAACTGCTTCCTGGACATTCAAAACTGGATGACTTGAAATAAGTTACAACTGAACGCGGACAAAACTGAAGCAATGATCATAGGAACTAAACAAAAAATGTCTTCCATCACAATTGACACAATCAAACTTGGCAGTACATCCATCCCTCTTTCCACGTCAGTCAGGATCCTCAATGTTGTCCTTGACAACATACTGTCCATGCAAAAATTTATCAGTCAGACATGTCAGTCCTGCTACTGTCAACTGCGGCGCATCAGTGCCGTCCGGAAATATCTGTCCACTGACGCAACATCTAGACTTGTCGTTTCTTTCATTATCTCTCGCGTTGACTACTGTAACTTGTCCACTGGCTCCCTGTCTCACACCGAATAAAGTACAAGATCAGCACTCTATGTTATAGATGTATTCACAAAACTGCCCCTTCCTATCTCTGCGGCTGCCTTCACCTCTACACTCCATCTCGCTCACTACGATTGGCTTCGGATCCACTCTGTTTACGCATACCCAGCTGTTGGCCGTCGTTCTTTCTCTGTCTCTGGACCTTGCGATTGGAATGAACTTCTTCTTTCGCTTCGTCAAGTCTCCACACTCAGCTCTTTCAAGTCTGGCCTTAAAACCCACCTCTTCCCAAAATAGCCTCCCTTGCCTGCCCTTCTTTGTCTTTAGTTTCTACAGTTTTAGAGTAATGCATGCGTGTGAATGACTGGTGCGAAAGCGCTTTGATTTGTCTCTGCACAATGACGGGCGCAATAGCCGAGTGGTTAAAGCGTTGGACTGTCAATCTGAGGGTCCCGGGTTCGAATCACGGTGACGGCGCCTGGTGGGTAAAGGGTGGAGATTTTTCCGATCTCCCAGGTCAACATATGTGCAGACCTGCTAGTGCCTGAACCCCCTTCGTGTGTATATGCAAGCAGAAGATCAAACGCGCACGTTAAAGATCCTGTAATCCATGTCAGCGTTCGGTGGGTTATGGAAACAAGAACATACTCAGCATGCACACCCCCGAAAACGGAGTATGGCTGCCTACATGGCGGGGTAAAAACGGTCATATACGTAGAAGCCCACTCGTGTGCATACGAGTGAACGCAGAAGAAGAAGAAGAAGTCTCTGCACAAGATTCAGCGCTATATGAATACCATTATTATTATTATTTTTATGAAGGGTTTTGTTTTTGTACTCCCATACCCACCCCAACACCATTCACATCAGGTCAGTTGTTTGTTTGCTTGTTTGTTGAAGGGTTTTGTTTTTGAACTCCCATACCCACCCCAACACCATCCATATCAGGTCAGTTGTTTGCTTGCTTGTTGAAGGGTTTTCTTTTTGTACTCCCATACCCACCCCAACACCATTCTGCATCAGGTCAGTTGTTGGTTATTCGGTTCGTTTTTAGTTGAGGGGTTTTGTTTTGTTTTTGTTTCTGCTGCATGCATTACTTGCTGAAATTGTAAACTCATGCGCGCACATATACGCAGACATATACAGATTCACGGACACTCGCACACATACACACATATGTGTGCACAGATACACACGCTCACACGCACACACACACACACACACACACACACACACACACACACACACACACACACACACACAAATACAGCTAACGCGTTGCATGCTGTGTTCTACCCAGGGTGGAGATACCCCACCAGGACGGCATGCTGCCGCTCATCTCCACCTTCCCCCTGCACAACATCCGCTTCCTGTTGTCGGAGCCCGTGTACCGGCAGCAGCACGTGTGTTCCAACATCATCACGGCCACGGAACGAGCACCTCTGCTGGATGAAGGATTTCTCCGTCAGTCATCATCGCTTGTTTGTGTGTGTGTGTGTGTGTGTGTGTGTGTGTGTTCCAACATCATCACGGCCACGGAACGGGCCCCTCTGCTTCACGAGTGGTTTCTCCGTTACTCATCATCAAAACTTCCTGGCTTGATTTGTTGTTGTTATTGTTTGGTTGTTGTTTTTTGTTTTTGTTGTTTTTTTTTGGGGGGGTCTGTGTCTGCTAGTGTAGGGGAGCAGGAGGGGTGAAGGGGGAGGAGGCGTGTGTGTGTTTGTGTGTGAGAGATCTTCAGTTTAACGTCCATTCACTATAAGTGTTATTAGACGGGTGTTTGTTTGTGTCTTTGTATGTGTGTATGCTGGGGGTGTGGGGTGCGTGAAGGGGGAGAAGGCGTGTGTGTGTTTTATTCTTCTGTTCAACAGAAATGAAGGGTTTTGACATTATAGTTTGTTTATTAACATTTGATAGTAAGACGATGTATAATTCGGATGAAATGAAGTTTTAGTATTAACTTTCAGTACCTTTGATATTATAACGATGATGATTCGAATGAAATGGTGGGTTTCATTATATACATTCTGTTTTTTTTTTCTTTTTTTCATTAATTAACTTTTGTAATTTGATACTCGGGATATTTTCTTATCGTTGTTATCCTTATTGATATTGCAAAACAAATAGGTAAGGTGTTACTTTATTCAGAATGGCTGTTTCAAGACTTACATGGGTAGATTTAATGTTTACTGTCTTTGACGTTTCTTGAAATAACGTTTGACCCTTTCTTCTAAACATTTTTTTGTCTTGAATAAGACAATATTTCTCTCAGTTTCTGACTTGAACTGTCTTTGTCATTTCTTGTGTAACTTATAACCCTTTCTTATAAATATTTTTTGTCTTGAATAAGACAGTATTTCTCTCGATTTCCAAGTTTAACACTGTGTTTGTCGTTTCTTTTAATAACTTAAAACCATTTCTTTTAAACATTTTTTTTGTCTTGAATAAGACTATTTCTCTCTCAGTTTCTGAGTTTAACATCTTTGTCGTTTCTCGTGTAATTTATAACCTTTAGTGTCTTTGTCGTTTCATGTGTAACTTATAACCCTGAATGTCTTTGTCGTTTCATGTGTAACTTATAACCCTTTAGTGTCTTTGTCGTTTCATGTGTAACTTATAACCCTTAGTGTCTTTGTCGTTTCATGTGTAACATAACCCTTAGTGTCTTTGTCGTTTCATGTGTAACATAACCCTTAGTGTCTTTGTCGTTTCATGTGTAACTTATGACCCTTAGTGTCTTTGTCGTTTCATGTGTAACTTATAACCCAAAGTGTCTTTGTCGTTTCATGTGTAACTTATAACCCTTAGTGTCTTTGTCGTTTTTGTGTAACTTATGACCCTTTCTTTTGAATATTTATTGTCTTGAATAAGACAATATTTCTCTCTCAATTTGAGAGTTTGTCGTTTCTTGTGTAATTTATAACCTTTTCATATAAATATTCATTGTCCTGAATAAGACAATATTTCCCTCAGAGTTTGAGAGTTTAACTGTCTTTGTCTCGTTTCTTTTGCTAACTTATAACCCTGGTTTTGAATGAACATCCCAGGCGGTGTATCGGAGGATGGGGAGGAAGAGCTACCGTTCGGACCAGGCTATGACTTCGCCTACCAGTTCGACCCAGCGCTGCGTGGGAGGGACACCTTGGGCCTGTACCGGCACCTGGACCTGAAGCGCTGCATCTGGACCTTCGACGCCTTCTACCACATGGCGGAGCTGGTGGACATCTGCGGGGGCCGCGTGGTCTCCGACTTCACTGTCAAGGTTCGGTTCTTTGGACTGGTGTACCAGTGTTGTGCCGAGTGGGGGAGCGTTGATGATGGCGTAGCTGAGCTGCAGGCTCTGTTGTTTTGTGTTTGTGTGTTTGTGTGTGTGTGCGTGTGTGTGTGTGCGCGCGCGTGCGGTGTAGTAGTAGTAGTAGTCGTAGAACTGGTAATGGTGGTCGTGGTGGTGGTGGTAGAAGTAGTAATCGTCTTCAGTTTAACGTCTTTCCGCTCTAGGAGATATTTGACGAAAAGAAAAGAGAAGGGACAGCGGGTAGAAGGGAGTCGGACAGGAGAGGAAGAAGGGTTGTTGAGGAAGACACGCATGTAAACCCACTGAGGTGTGTGTGTGTGGGGGGGGATAAAGACCGTTGGAGAAAAGGAACGTAGGCAAATTGATTGGAAAAGCTAACATCAAACAGCTATGACCAGTGTCATATGTCCTGTGCAACCAACCTTCTGCAATAGCAAATAACATCTTAAAATTGTCAAAAAAGCATTTAAGTATGTGTTTGTTTGTGGGGGTGCGGGGGGGGGGGGGGGGTTCGTGTGTGTGATGTTGTTTTTTGTTTGTGTCCACCTGATGAAGCATTGTAAAGCGCTTCGAAATAAGAAGTAGCGTTTATTTTCATTTCTTCTTCTGCTTCTGCTTCTTCTTCTTTTTCATTTTACCTCTCCTCCTCCTCCTCTTCCTCTTCCTCTTCTTCTTCTTCTTCTCCTCCCTCCTCCTCCTCCTCTATCCTCCTTCTTATTCCTCTTCTTCTCCCTCTCCTCCTCCTCCTTCTTCTTCTTCCTCCTCATCTTCTTCTTGTTAAACACCACCTGTGCGCCCCCACCCCACAGGACCAGACCCGCACGCACTTGACGGTGCGCGTGCCGCTGCACGTGTCCTACCTGTTCGCGGCGGCGCCCGGTGGGGTGGACGTCGCTGGAGCACCGTACGGAGATGGAGCTGGCCTTCTACTACAGCAGCGTGCTGTGGCGGGCCGGGCTGGAGACGGAGGGCCGGCTGGGCGGAAAGCTGCAGATCAAACGGATCCTCATCGGGCGGGACGGGAAGCTGGTCATTGAGTTCCGCACCCAGGCCAAGTTCAGAGGTATCCGTGTCGTGTCGTGTCTGTGTGTCCAGTTTGAGGACCAGTTTGTGTTTTGTGTGTGTGTGTTGCTGTTGTTGTTGTTGTTGTTGCTTGTTACTTTCTATTGTTCTTCAGTTGTGTTTCTGTTCTAGACACTATGTAATAACAGAATCAAAAGAACATTTCTGAAAAAGTTCAGAGATAGATCAGGTCTAGCAACAAACTTACTCAAAATCTTGTTCCGAAATTATATAGGCTGTAGGCTGTTGTCTGAAGTAAAATACATCACCAATATCCTAGCACGCTGAGAGGAATCCAGTGAACTATCTTTTTGCACCATAAAAAATTAACAATAAAGGAATTGTAGCGTACAGCGGTAAAAACGTAAGGAACAAACCGCACCGTCCAAACGCACAAAGGAACCTTTGAAGAAAACACTACACTGTGTCTAGAAGCGCTATGGCAGAATCGGGTAGGCGCTAAACATCTTGTTCACCAGTGATCAGGGTTCGAGGCTCCGTTTCGGTAAGGAGTCGTGTCCTTGGGAAAGGCACTTCTTGTGGAGTGATGGCCTAGAGGTAACGCGTCCGCCTAGGAAGCGAGAGAATCTGAGCGCGCTGGTTCGAATCACGACTCAGCCGCCAATATTTTATCCCCCTCCACTAAACCTTGAGTGGTGGTCTGGACGCTAGTCATTCGGATGAGACGATAAACCAAGGTCCCGTATACAGCACGTAAAAGAACCCACGGCAACAAAAGCGTTGTTCCTAGCAAAATTCTGTAGAAAAATCTACTTCGATAGGAAAAACAAATAATACTGCACGCAGGAAAAAATACAAAAAATGGGTGGCGCTGTAGTGTAGCGACACGCTCTGGGGAGAGCAGTCCGAATTTCACACAAAGAAATCTGTTGTGAAATACAAATACTGTGCTCCCGATTGTCCTCACTTCACCCAGGTGTGGATGGGTATCTTGGCTTTGGTCGGGGAAAGTCAAAAGCGGCGGAAGGAAAGGATTGAATCCCGTCTCCCTATGCCGAGCCCTTGACATAATATATATATATATATATATATATATATATATATATATATATATATATATAATTCACCGCCACTACGGCAGTAAAAGGCCATAGGACCTTTTCACATGTAACAGTTAACTGCATGGTGTGATGACAACAGGGGTGTACGTGATCTCGCACCACACGGCACCCGGGGTGGAGAGCCGGGTACTGGCCCCCAAGGCGCTGGCCATTTCCCTGGAGCTGCAGCTGACGTGGAGTCAGCGGACCTTTGACAGTCCTCACCAGACCTGGCGGGCCACCAGCAGATACAACCTCAAGGTCTCTCTCTCTCTCTCTTTCTCTCTGTCTCTCTCTCTCTGTCTCTCTCTCTCTCTCACTCTGTGTCTCTCTGTCTGTCTTTGTCTCTGTCTCTCTGTCTGTCTGTCTGTCTGTCTCTCTCTCTTTCTCACACACACACGCACGCACGCACGCACACACACTTTCACTTACTCGCATGCGTACACAGTAATTTCTCTCACCCCACCCCCCCCCCCCCCTCTAGCCCTCCCCGTCCCGTCATTCGATTTTTTTCCTACCCTCGTCTAATATCACTTACAGTGAAAAGACGTTAAACTAAAGAACGAACACACACACACACACACACACACACACACCAACCCTGTCTGCTGGCTTCAGTAACACCTTGAGATCAAAGCATGTGTTGTTGTGGTGGTGAGAGAGAGAGAGAGAGAGGTTGTATCTGCTGAGTGTGTGTTTGTGTGTGCGTATGTGTTTTCATTGTATCTCGATTATATATTTTTTTTATTGTGCTTCTTTTAATGAAGATTTTTTTTTTATCTGACAAACGTTTCTGATCGTGACTTATTAAACAGTTTTGATGTGGGGAAGACCAGTTTTTGATGTTTGGTGTCAAAATGAACCTTTCTCTTTTTGTTTTATTTTTGTTTTTTGTCTCTTTTTGTTCGTTGTTTGTTTTTTAATAGTTTATGTGTGGCAGACAACCTTCTGTGCTGGTTACGAACAGTGTATGTATTGGTGTGTGATCGTTGCACGTGCTGTATGCTGATTGCTGTGTCGGTGTGGGACAACAGGACTACACGGGGATGTACGTGATCGAGCTGATCCCGTGTGCCGTCACCCCCACCCAGGCCTTCGTCAGCACGGACCCTCTGCCCTGCACTGCGGGACAGCCACAAAGGTCAGCCTGCTTCTTCATGGCTCATGTCGTGTCACCGTTAGCTGGGGTGATGTATTCCTGTCACGCAAGCACGTGAAAACCGCGACTTTGACGTAATTATCAGTGCAGCGGTGTCAACAACAAATGCAAGCAACCCAATCTGTATTTTTTTCTGTTTCTGGAATTCATCTCTCTTCCTAGCTCCCTGTAATGGCAAATGGGTAAATAATTACAGAACTGTGCATTAAAGTGAACATATCTGCGTATCAAAGCATCAAACTAGCTATCACTTTATCAAATTTTAATGTTTTTACTTATTTGTTTATTTTGTTTGATTATTATGTTTCATTTTATGTTGATGCTTTACACAATGTTGATGCGGGTTTGGTTTATGCGGAGGTCAGCCATCTGCATTTTTTTAACAAACAACATATGTGGTGTGGCGTAAATATACCAGTCCGCACGCTTTGATACCCCTTTGAAACCGAAACTAAAACAGGAATATACATCCCCTAACAATTACCCCTTTCTCAAGACACCATCAGTGTCTGACTGACCATTGTGTTAATTTTTTACGATACTCAGTCACTTAGTCAGTCTTGATAATGTGTTCAGATTTAAATTCTTGATACGTCTGCAGATTACCAGATGCAGGGTTTACGATTCATAAGCACTGGATGTGTCTTTTCATTTAAAAAAAAAATTATTTTTTTTTAAACGTCATTCACAAGAATGAGTGTCAGGTTGTCTTCCTTGTCTCTGCAGGTTCGAAGTGCCGCTGTCCTTCCAGCAGACCAACCGGCCGGTGCCCGTGGTGTACTCTCTGGACACCCAGTTCCAGCTGACCAACAACCTGAAGATGGTCCTCATGGACCCTGGCACCGCTTCCACCACCCCCGATGACTGGGACTTCAACGGCGCCTTCTCCAGAGGTACCGCCACAACCCGACTTGGGTTTGAAACAGTGTTCTGCTTGGAAAATGTCACAGTGCATCAGTTGTTGATATCTGGACAACTAGAAAATCTTATGCAAAGTCCTGTCCTGGCGTATGCACATTCTAAGTGTGATGTGTGTGCATTTTGAGTCTGATGTGTGTACATACTTCAGAGTTTGTACGTTCTAAGTCTGACGTCTGTATATTCTAAGTATATGACGGATGTCTTCACAGAAGTTTGAATCAGACCCTACCTCAATAACAACAAAAGTTTGATAAATAGATAAATAAATAAATAAATAGGATGAAACAAAACCCAACTTGATTTCCATCCCCAAGTTGCACAAAGATGACGTGGACCATCATGAGCTGATCTACTGGTTGCACTCATGTGTGCTTTCAGTTTCAGTTTCAAGAATGCGTCAAACCGTGCGAATGGTCCGTGGTAAGCGGGTATTGTGTGCGCGTGGACGTTGAAAGCTTTTCTCAGATCTAAATCCCATCTCCTGGTCGAGATCACATGGAAGAGTTTGCTTTCACATTGTTCTTATATGGAATGAAAAAGTGCAGAATACTTTTCTTTTTTTTAATTGCAGTGAAAATTGTTTTATTTTCGATTTCTTTCTTTCTTTTTTTTCATTTGTCGAAGTATCGCAGACGTACATGACTAGAAGAAGTCTGTCGTATGCTTCTGTTTTTCACATGCAGGTCATGGAACATCGATTTTTGTCTTTGTCTTTTTTTTCATATCCTCCGTCTTGAACATTAGTTTTTCCCTATTGATTTTTATGACATTTCTTTATGATATTTAAAATCTTAAGGACTGAAAAAAGTTGAATTTAAATGAATATAGACAATCCTGTCTTTTCCATGGGGCATTCGTTTGCTGTATATAGGATTCGTATCTGGACTGTCCAGGTCAGAATCTGTACGGCCGAGTGTTGTGGAGTCCCAGCCAGGATCTGAAGACGGCCTACAAACTGTCCATTGAAAAGGTCTACCTCTGCACAGGTGTGTTTCATTCACTCTTGTCTTTTCTTGTCATTGCTGAATCTTGTGTGTGAAAATGGCTAATTTTCTTTTCCAGTTTTTGTGTGTGTTTTTTACAGGTACTATGGGTTCAGTGTTTACAGTTGTTTGGTTTTCTGCCTATATATGACACAGTGTGGTCGGCTGTGCTTTAAGCAACAAGGCTAAATGTATTGTATTGTGTTGCATTGGATTGTATTGAAGTGTATTATTCTTCAGCTGATTCGAAAGGATAAATGATAAAGCATATAAATATTATTGTAATGCAATAAATTGCATTTTTGTTTTTTTAACCCGAATTTATTAGAATTTATTTCTAATATTCTGTTACGAAGAAATGCTCATTTTGCGTTTATTTTTCATTGCGTCATTATGTGTGTGTTTTTTTTCTTTTTGATTTTACAACCTTTTTTCTTTCCTCTCTCAGCCTGTACAGTCACAAACGAATATAAATGTGGTATTATACGGTTTTCTTTTGCTATGTATTGTTCTTGCTTTACGCCTATTTACAGTTGATTAATAAAGTGATTGACTGATGTATGCAGGGAGTGATGGATACATCCCCACGTATGACCCAGATGGTGATATCTACAATGAAGGTCCACAGTATGGCTGTATTCAGCAGTCCTCTAGACTTCTGTTCAGGTTTCTGATTTTGGTAAGTCTGTCTCTGTCAATCAGTCTATCTCTTCCTCTGTGTGTGTGTGTGTGTGTGTGTGTGTGTGTGTGTGTGTGTTTCTGCCTTTCCTCTCTCTGCCTCTCCTCTGTCTCTTTCTCCTCGCTCTCCCCCTCTCTCTTCTCTTTCTTTTTCCTCTCTCACCCCTCCCTCTCTGCGCCTCCCCCCTGTCAACCTTCTCTCAGTTAAAGAGCAAAATATCACCTGTGTATCAAACTCAGAGAAACTTTTCAACGTGTCTTTATCCTAAAAACTTTTTCCAGTGTTCAAATTTTAGAAACAAATTTTGTGACAGGTTCAGTATTACTTTGATAAGTGTTTTGAAAATAAATAATAATGATGATAGTAATAATAATAAGTATTTATATAGCGCTGAATCTTGTGCAGAGACAAATCAAAGCGCTTCCACACCAGTCATTCACTCGCGTGCATAACTCTTAAACTTGAGAAACTGAAGACATAGAAAAAGCAGAGGAGGGAGGCTATCTTGGAAAGAGGTGGGCTTTAAAGCCAGACTTAAAAGAGCTGAGTGAGGAGACTTGACGAAGCGGAAGAGGAAGTTCATTCCAAATGGAAGGTCCAGAGACCGAGAAAGAACGGCGGCCGACAGTGGAGTATTTGAATCTTGGTATGCGCAAACAGAGTGCATGCGAAGCCGATCGTAGAGAGCGAAAAGGGGTGTAGATGTGAAGGCAGCCACAGAGAAAGGAAGGGGCAGATTTGTGAGAACATTTTTCTGAACACTGACAGGAATATAGCAGTTATTATTACAATAACTTTTCTCCTTTTTTTTAACACTATGCATTTCAACATTTTTGTGTCGGCGTTGATTTAATCCATGAACAACTGTGGATTCCAGGATCGGGAAAACCCGGACAACGCGCAGAACAACTTTCAGGACATCCCTTTCCAGGCCTTCTTCGCAGACGACAGAGAGGAGTTGTCTCCCTTGTTGGACATGGCTGGAGTGGACGGTTTTGTGTTCAACGTTGATCCATTGTACAAAGTGAGTGGGATATGTATGGAAGCACTTTGTAGGCATTGAGGTGAAATTTAAAAGAGCTGCTTGTGATTTATTCTATATATATATATTTTTTTAAGTATCAAACGTATTCCACTGTGCCGAATTTCTTTTGAAAGGTACATTGACAATTCATTATATTTTATAGAAAAAAAAAACGACCAACAATCATTGGTTTGTTTGTTTTTTATTCATGAGAAACGAGCATATATACCATATAATTATTGTTCTTCGTATTTATTAGAAGAAAAATGACCATACTATTGTTGTTCTATATTTTGATGTGGATGGAGGATGTAACGTAAGCGTTATTTTGAACTGATTTCAATCAGGCTGGAATTGCAGCTCAGTATTTGTAGCAGTGTTTATTGCAATGTTAGTAGTGGTGTTTACAGTAATAAACAGATTCTGTCGACACAAAAGAGACTCTTTTAAATAAAATTAAAAAAAGAATAAGAAATGCATTCGCTTTGCATAATCCAGGCTCTATTTTCCATGAACAGTGTATCCAATTGTTGTTTTTTAATCCGTGCATAAACTGTTTTTCATCCAATTTATAACTCTATTCACGAACTTTATATGTCTGTAGACGATACATCAGTGCTGTTCTTTTGCCCCTGATGTTATCCGTAGTGCCAGCCACACCACTCATGACAGAAATCTCTGTGTGTGGGTGTATGGGTGTGTGTGTGTGTGCGCGCACGCGCGGTTGCCTGTGTGTGTGTATGTGTTTCGGTGGGCGGGGGGGGCTCTAGTGTGTCTCTGTGTGTACGTATGTATGTGTGTGCTCGTGTATATAATTATATGTGTGTGTTGTGTGTGCGTGTCAGGGGAAGGAGGTGTATGTGTGTTTTTGTATGTGCATGTGTGTACATGTGTGTGCTCGTGTATACATAAATGCGTATTTATGTGTGTGTGCGTCCGCGCTCGCAGGTGGACTCGGGCCACCAGTGGTACCTGCAGGTGGTGTACCTCATCGGGCCGGCAGACGTCCCCTTCCACCGTCACCGCCGCGAGGTGTCGGCCCCCCAGCCAGCCTATCCCCCGGCCCCCACCCCCGGCTACAGGGACCCGCGCAGCGGCCTGACCCTGGACCGGCCCCGGAACGGCACCAACATCCGGCAGATCCTCATGAACCACCCGCCTCCCCCCTCCCTGGCCTCCACCACCTCCCACTTCTACCCCGTCCTCGTCATCCTGCCCATCATTATCTTCATCGTCTTCTCAGCCCTCGTCGCCGTCATCGTCGTCTGCTTCCGGAAACGCCGACGGAAACGGAAGTGTCCGGAAGCGGTACTTACGATGAAGCGGAACAACCTGGCGCAGTCCAGGCCCAACCTGCGGGTGTCGGTGACTTCCGTGAACTCTCGACACCTGTCCGTGTCCAACCCCAACCTGCATCGGGTGGGCAGCGGCAAGGGGGAGGGCAGGAAGGTGGCGGACGTGCCCAAGAGCAACCTCCTCAAAGCCAAGGAGGTGAACGTGGTGGTGAAGGAGAGCGTGAACGTTGATGCCGGAACGGAGGTGTGACGACGATGCGTGTTAGTGGCTGTGTAGGTTGTTTCCTGTTGTCGTGTCGTACCCTGTCTTGTCGTGTCGTGTCGTGTCGCTGCCCCACCAGACATTGACCACTGTCCATCCCACCATCCACCCTGGCTGCCAGTGCTGCCCTGTGACTGATGGACGGAGAAGATTCGTATCGTAACCCGGGTGTCCATGTAGTAAGTACCCACTCAAGCTGGAGCCGAGTAGTTTAACGAGTGAGGGGTTTTTTCTCTGTGTGTGCGAAGAATAACGGCCGCTTTTGGAAATGTGTGTCAGCGACAACACGAAGAGGCGGGGAGGCTGTGGAAACAATAGGGAATGAACGGTATCGCGTGTTGTGATTTGTTTCTTGGTTTCTCTTGCTCGTTCTTGTTGACGCTGCTATAAGGTTCGTTTGAGTTTTGTTGTTTGTTGCCGAAAGAATTGGATTATTACCATATGCAAATGTCGGCACGCAACCACATCAGTGCAAATGTTACGACGGCGAGTGAAGCACTGCGCATTTCAGAAAGCGTAAATGGACTTCATTCATTATTTGTAATTTCCATAACTTGTGTAATGTTCACACCAACTGGTTGTAATACTATGTTCTCTGTTTACTGTAATTTAATTCGGGTCTTAATTTAACTTAAAATGAAATGTTACAGAACTCATAATAATATTATTACTAGTATACTAATTTTCTTAATACGAAAGAATGCTATTTATCAAAGACTAACGTAAATTTGTTGTTTTCTTTCATTTCCCAAATGAATTACATTTACGAGCCGTACTAACTAAACGCAGGCGAAACTTTTTTTTTTCGTAGTTATGTTGAGGTTATTATGATTTATGTTCAGGTAGTCATGTTTTGTCCGATGCATCAATTATCATTATGTTTCTATAGTTCCATGTTAGTTGGTTATCTTTGTCCTGCTTGAACTGTTATCATTGATCTTAATGAACTGTTGGTTATCTTTGCCCTGCTTGAACTGTTATCATTGATCTTAATGAACTGTTGGTTATCTTTGCCCTGCTTGAACTGTTATCATTGATCTTAATGAACTGTTGGTTATCATTGAACTGCTTGAATTGTTGGCTGGAATTGTTTCTCTTGAATTGTCGGTTAGAATTGATTTGTTTGACGATTGTTGACAGTGCACCGTCACCTTCGATTACCGGACTCGGAATCTACAGTTCTGAGCATGCGTATTCATTCGTGAAAGTGTGCACCAGCTCACTTTTTTTTTCAGACATCAGTGATCTGAGATCCAAAAAGAAAAACTTTTGAATACCATTTTTGTATTGATATGGTAGTGATTTTTTTAACATTTCTATTATCAAAGGAGCCTCATGTGGTAAAAAGGAGATTGGGAAGCGAGCCCCAAAGTGACAGGTAATAAGTTGCAAGCACATCACACACATAAAGGAATGAGAACGTGACAGAAGAAAAATAAGCATACAAAAGAGCAGGTTTTAAGTTAAAGGTTGAATAAAGCCATACGGGAAGAGAATTTGTTTTCACTTCTCCGACCGAATTCACACCTAGGTGAAGTGAATGAAATCTGAGTAAAGTGCCTTTCCCAAGGACACAATACCAACGGGGCCTCGAACCCTGATCACTAGTGAACATTTGATCATAAGTCCAATGCCTGAATGATTCTGCCACGGCGCCCCCTCAGACAAATCGCATAAAATAGTTCAGTTCGAGTGGTTTCAAACACAAAGGAATATTTTGTTTTCCGGAACCGCCGAGTATGCGAGCAAGTCATGAGATTAGTCAGTAACTCAATGAACCAAAACAAACATCAGCTGTTCGGCCAGTGGTGGGCTGTATTGAAACTGTTCGAGTTGTGTCCTGTTACTTTGGGTTTAACTCAGTCCCTTGGTCAGTCTGAATAATGTGTTCGAGTTAAATCATTGATACGTTTATAGATTACGAGATGTAGGGCTGTCGTACACAATGGTCAGTTTCACACCACACCAAGCTAGTCCTCGGTTTTAAAAGAAAGAACAGGAAGACATGCTTGGTGTGTGCAGACACTGACATTGTGATGGAGACGTTTAATTCATATGGCGAGTGCAGCTGGGCTTATCTTTCTCAGCACTGTCAGGTTGAGCCTCTTAAGAGAAAAGAGCGAGAATACACAGTTGTCCATTTCATTTCAAGCGCCAAAAGACAAGAGATGGAACCCCTGTGCACCGCACAACACAAAGCAACATTACTTAGCAAACAGATGCTTGTTGTTAGAGCCCACATAGTTTTGCACATAATGCGTATCTGTGTGTGTGTGTGTGTGTGTGTGTATGTGTGTGTGCGAAATACAGAGAAAATGCCCATGCTCGCGCGATTCAAGCGTTTAAAATTACAAACTTTTTGGTAAAGACTTTTCCAGTATACATTCACTTAATCTAATACGCGCGTCAGTCACCAACAACAGATACACATTGCGAACATCATACTCATAGAATCTTAACCAAACACTGACCAGTGTAGTGTGCTGTGTCCTTCTGCTATGATTGTTTAGTGATAATGTAGCGCGGAGACACATGAATGTATGGAACCTTCGTTTTAAAGGGGGTTTGTGATTCGTTCATCGTTACACTAATACCTATATTTCCTGTTACAGTAAGATCTTGAATGGAAGCGATCAAACACATGCTGTATTTTAGTTCCTTTGTCTTATTGCAGTGTATAACAACATTTTCCACGTTTTCGAGGCATGTTTAAACGAGGGTTCGGGAAGAGTGAACTTAGCCACTAGTCAGCCACTGAGAGTAAGTGCCGTCCGTAGTCTGTGCATATTGCAGACTGGTTTGTTCAAAGCTCTGGCATAGGGATGTCCAGGCTGTGTACGACCTAATTTGATCTGATCCGATTCTCAAACACCTATTCATGAAGTCCTGTGTGTATTGAATAATGGCAAGTGATTACACACGAAGATCAAGTACAAATTTTGGCGAATGATTTTTTTTTTCTGACAGCCCGTAACACTCCCTGTGGTGGGTGGAAAAGTTTTATAGAACGAATATTGCAACGTGGTTCTTAGAGAGCCCAGAGGCTGGCCGTGGAATGACTACTATGGATACCAGACGGCAAGAAACAGACCTACATTATCTAGTGCAGTTTACTGTGAATGTCGCATTAAACCCAAACATTCCCACATATCATCAGCTACGATCGATGTTTTTGTATGTTTTTAAAAGGGAATGGTCAGCAGATGAAGACATTCATACATTTAATTCAGAAGACCAAACCATTATTCGAGTTGCTACAGTTGTTGACATGCAGTGGTAGTGGGATAATGATAAGCAGACCTGTTATATTTCCTGTTCATAAAACGTTTCACTCCTTTTTTGTGTGTTCCTGTTCTTAATAATAACAATTGTTGTCTATAATTTTTTTTTGTAAATTTTCAATTGATGTCATAGTGGTTGTTTAAAACCTGTTTTAGAATAAGACTCGTCAATAATATTTCGGCTGTGAAATTTTTATAAACTTGTAACCTGCAAAACGTATTGTTACAGAATTATGATGGATATGAATTTTATTTGCCATGTACGTTATATGTAGCTGAATAAAGCATCTAACTAGAATCTGGCCTGTATTATATTTTCACAGTAAATGTCTAAGATCTTCTTATATATTTTCTGTTCATTGTATTCGCATAACTTTAACCATTGCAAATTCTACAGTTATTATGAATCACTGGCGATGTTGTAGGTAGGTACATTCGTTTATCTGTACAATCATGAATCAGTATGATTGCTTAAATGAAGATGAGCTGGCTTTAATTATTGTTTGTTATGAAAGATTAAATGGTGTTTATTTCTTTGTATGTTTGATGAGGAATAATTCTGTGTATGTTGTTATTCATGTGCATTTTTTACGTTGAACAAAGTTAACGGAAACTGTTACCCGTGTTTGAATTGTGACAATATATGTGTGAGTGTGTGTGTGTGTGTGTGTGTGTGTGTGTGTGTGTGTGTGTGTGTGTGTGTGTGTGTGACTATGTCAGTCTGTTCCTTTGTCTATATATGTGTGTGTGTCTGTGTGTGCTTATATATGGATCTCTTTTCCAGAAACGAACATTTTCAAAAGATTGCAAAATCATTCAATATATTTTAACACATTCAGATTCGCTGATGAATGTCACATGAATAACAATCATGGCGTCAAATAATACTACAAAAAATGGTTTGATTTGATGTATTTAGGTGGGAGAGCTTTTCGTTCTTCAGCTGTACAAACCTGGAATTCACTGCCTTTTTCAATCCTTCACTCCGAACCTTTGAAACAAATCTATACAAAAAATAAAAAGAACTTTCCTTACACACAATCTCTGACATGATTGAACCACTTCATTCCCTACTTTGTAATCTTGGAATCCACATCTTTTTTTCCCCATGCAAGTGCATGTACATGCGTTTGATTGCATACGTGCGTGTGTTTATTTGTGGGTGTATGTGTGCTTGTGGGTGGGTGGGTGTTTTCGTGTTGTTGTGCCTGATTGACGCATTATTGTCAATGGCTTTGCGACGTTTTAATGTGCGACATAAATATACTGGGTTTTTTGTTGTTGTTGTTGTTGCTAAATAGAAAATGAATATTTTGGGAACATGAAGAACCAACTGGGTACAAAACAAACCTGTAGAAGCTGCAATGTGCGTCATCATGGTTTTAACAGTGCGGAAAATCAATACAGTTTGGTGTGTCTGTCGCCTACTGACATCGATTGTGCAGAACAACAGCGACAAGGACCGAGGGGACTGACGAGGGTAGGAGGGCGTGTGATGGAGGGGAGGGAGGGAGAGGGTTAGCGCTGCAAACAACCATATCAGTCTGACCCTCCGAAGAAAAATTATCGTGAAGATCCTGTAAAATTAGGTTAATTGTTATGGGTAATGTTACCTGAACAAGCTTGCGGGGAAATTAAAAGGAGCAACGTGAACAGCCGTTATTGTGGATTTCAAAGTCAGACAGGCAGCAGCTTTTGTTCTCATGTTCGCCAAGACCTGAAACCACCTGTTCTTGTTTGGATTTATGTTGTGGTCGTTTTACTTTTGTTGGTGTTGTTGCTTCTGCTGCTGCTGTTGTTTTATTCTGATGTGTAGAGTATATCGTCGGCTTTCTGTAAACTGTGATGTATGAACATAATGCATAACTGTTAAAACCGAAGGAAAACAAATGCAAGAACACAAATCTTCCTTCATAATGAAAACGGCTTTGCAGAGTTTTGAGTTAGAAAACAGAGGGTAAAGGTGTCAACCATTCAAACATCGTAACTGAAGAGAGGGGGGGGCGGGGGCATGGCATGGGGATGGGTTGAATATGATGAACACGATATCACCTAACGAATTTGCATGATAATTCGCATGATGACTGAAAGTAAGGAGGAGAAGTGAAAGCAGAAAGAAAGCGATAAATAGTCAGGATAATGACCAGTACCCATCCTTTGAATGTAGATAATCGCAGACATTTCCGGTATTTGATTTAACCGGAAAAATGATTCATGAGTTTCGAAACGCGCTGAAAAAGTCTCCATTCTGACTGTGTGTGTGCGCTTCGCTATCCATACATTATGATTCAACACGCACACACACACACACACACACACACACACACACGCACACAAACACACACACACACACACACACACACACACACTCAGACACACACACACACACACACGTGACCAGTAGGGAGAATAAGTTAAAGTGAGATGTGAGTGCAGCAGGTTGTCTGAACTGGCGCTGTATGGTGTGGAACGTGCAGCGCTACTTTCCTGGCGGTGACTGGTCACCCAGGCGGTTTTCTGACAGGAAATGTCTGGAATGCGCCAGAACTGAATGTGTAAAGAATCTGAAAAGATGGAGCGATGGATAACACTTCCCCATAAACGGACATACTGGGGGGTGTATCTGCTTCATAAATACAAGCATGACCAACAACGGAAAAGAAAAAAAATGAAGCGAGTTTAGTACATAGCTCAAACGTTTTTTATTGCCCTCTGTGAGTTAAGACATGTATTGGGGAAAAAAAAAAAAAGCGAAAAATAGTGGCCTCATTGGAGGCGGCATGGCAGAATCGGTTAGGCACTGGTTCCAGTGCTCACAAGTGATCAGGGATCGAAACCCGGTTTCGGCATGTTGTTGAGTCCTTGGGGAAGGCACTTTGCTCCGATTTTCCTCCCAGATAGGAAATTGGTTGGGAAAGGTTAAAACTGCAGAAAGGGAGAATTGGGTCTCGCCTTCGTATGCTGAGCTCAACACACAGTCGACATGAACTCCGCCCCGATTTTTGTTAAAAGGCTGTGGGAACTTTAACAAAAGTTACCCTTTGAGGGGTTGCGATCCACTTAATTGTTTCATCATGAAGTGTTCACTCTGAGGAGCGAGCGCACGAGAACACACACACATACACACGCGCGCAAGCACACATACACATACAATTATCCCTGCAAACATTTTCAGGAAAAGAACCAACCTAAGTCATGAATGCCTGCCTCTCTCTCCCTCCCTCCCCCCTCTCTCTCTCTCCCTTCCTCCTTCCCCCCTCTCTCTCTCTCCCTCCCCCTTCCTCCCTCCTCCTGCCCTCCCTCCCTCCCTCTCTCTCTCACTCACTCACTCTTCTCTCACCGTGAGTCCCTTCTTCCAGAACAGAAACAATGTAGTATTCGTTGATTGAGGCACGCCCCAGTCACTGATGTAATGCTGGGCGTATCGGCCAGATACCTGCACGCTGGCTCCAGATCATTCTCTGTTTCCGTCTGGAAGATGAAGTAGGTCCACAGTGTGTCTAGTGGCCAGCCTGTCAGTACGAAAGATCTCAGTATTGAACTGCAGGCATCCCTTG
>NC_134893.1:56475630-56490630 GCF_041734735.1 Babylonia areolata | reverse complement strand
CAGCAGCAACAATGATTCTCGTCTTCAACATCAAAACCAACCACCGTTATTTTTATCATCATTGTCGTTTATCATCACCATCATAAAGGTGGTTAATATATGATAGTTCAGTTGTGTTTCTAGCTTTTCAAAGGAAGACCTGTTAAACTCATGACATCACCATGCATTATGATGGGGCAAAACAGAGGAATACTGGGTGATTAACACTCGCATGCACATGCTGAGGAAAAAAATCAACACTCCAGTATAAGATCTGCAGACTATGTACCACAAATAATTTAATTCATATCAGTCAGAATATCAAGATCACACACTGAGAATTCACATCATACGATGGCAAAATGAACCTTTGACATGAACAAGGGCGCGTTCAACACACTTGAGGAAAGAAAAAAAAATAACGAATTAACTGCACAAACAATGACATCCTGAAATCAAGCGACAACAACATCATGATAAAAGCAACAATATATACTGGAACAAACGGACTGACAAGCGTCCGATTTCACCAATACACAGTGTAGGAGTGACTGTTCGACCCTTACTGGCCTGTCTAGCCACACCAACACTGTGTCGATGACCACTCAAAGCACAACTCTATTGTCACCCAAGACTGACAGCTTCCAATATATGGGTCATTTGAAGAAAAGAAAAAAAATCCACACACATACGATATCGAGTTTACAACAGGTGGTTTATATATCAGCCGGCCATGTAGGTTATATAACTTTCTGAGAGAGAAAAAAAACAGTGTATCACGCATGTACAGTGACACAAGGAATTATATGCATAAGCGATTATCAGTTTCTGTTTTCATTCCGTGTGAAGATTTCTTCCCTCTTATTTGTTTTTCCTCGGATCAGAACCAACAACGATATTATCAATGACGAATCAACTGAATCGGTATGACAAGGAGAATGCTTACAATGGGTGAGTTTCCCATAAAAATACAAAACATTAAGCATATAAGTTTGCAACAGTGCTTCCAATGCATATATATATATATATATATATATATATATATATATGTATGTATGTATGTATCGGGTGTCCCCCCCCAAAAAAAAGTGAACCGCTTTTTGACAAGTATTTTCTCAGTGATAGAGAAACCGAATTGATTGAAAATTTTCACACAGTATCCTGAGGGTGTCATCAACGAATCTGCAAGATATCTAAACGTTCGGACGCAAATTATTCGAGTATTGTCAAATTCAAAACAGCATGTCAAAAATCAAATATCAGAGCTGTGCAATGTGACCTTCATCATGTTCATGCCAGGTGTTGGCATCTGTCAATCAGTGTCAGTCTAAAAATAGCTTGTCTGGGTGTCAAGTCTGTTGATTTTTTTTTATTGTTGTCTGTATCCAAAATCAGTTCTGTCCTAAGTTTCAGTTTGGAAGGATCAACCATGCCTTTGAGTGAAAGTGATAAGGTTACCATTGAAAACTGTTTCAAGGAGAAAGGCTGGGGTGGAAGAAGGATCGTAAAGGAATTTCCGGGCAAGGGGTGGAGTCATGTCACTCTAAATAGACTTATCACTAAAATACATACTACAGTGTCAGTAGCACGTAAAATTGGCAATGGGAGACCCAAGACTGCATGTTCGGAGGAGAACAAGGACCGTGTTCAGGAACTGATTCAATCCCAGGCGGACCCACAAATTTCTTAGAGCAGTTGCAAATAATTTACAAGTGAGCAAGTCTTCTGTGCAAAGAATGGCGAAAGAACTGGAGCTGAAGCCCTTCAAGAGGATACGGGTATCAAGGAGGGACCAAAATGTTAGAGAGAAAAGAAAAACCCGCTTTCGTAACTTGAATGGCCGCTACTAGGCCACTGATGTGAAAAGGATCATTTTCACAGACGAGAAAGACTTTACGTTAGAGATAGCTAAAAAATCGCCAAAACGATCGCGTTTATGGGAAACGGAAACGAGAAATTCAGCCATCTTGCGTCTATCATGAGACTTCTAGATTTTCAAAAAAGATAGTTTTCAGCTGGAGTACCCTGGAAAACAAACATTCATTTTATTGACACTGACAGAGCCAAGGTTAATAGTGAAAGCTACATTCAGTTATTGGATGACAATCTTCTCCCGGATTGTAGGCGTCTTGATCCTAGAAACAATTACGTGTTTCAGCAAGATGTGGCTCCTTCACACACAAGTAGGGTAACCCAGGCCCATCTGGAGGAGGCTACACTAGAATTCATCAAGAAGGATGAATGGCCTCCACAAAGTCCTGACTGTAACCCAATGGATTATGTCATATGGGACTCTCTGAAGGAGAAAGTTTACCGGCGAGTGAGAGACAAACTGACCGAGCAGGACAGGATAATTATGTCATGGGAGGAGATATCGGTGGAAGAAATACGTAAAAGCATTTCTGCATGGAAGAAACGGCTTCGTTTAGTCGTGGAGGAAGATGGAGGCCACATTGAGCATAAACTGAAATAAGTGAGTTTTCCTCTGATGTTGGATTTTTTGACATTCTGTTTTGAATTTGACAATACTCGTATAATTTGACATTTTAGATATTTTTCAGACTTGTTGATGATACCCTAAGGTAATTACCCTAAGGTAATTCAATGAATTCGGTTTCTCTATCACAGAGAAAATACTTGTCAAAAAGCGGTTCACTTTTTGGGAGACACCCGATATATATATATATATATATATATATATATATGTGTGTGTGTGTGTGTGTGTGTGTGTGTGTGTGTGTGTGTGTGTGTGTGCCTGAAACAAAACGCATGCAAGAAGAAACAGCAAATTCATGACATGAATTACGTTTTGCAATTCTCTTCCACGACACTGGTGATAATGCAAAACTGCGACCATACACAGCACACATGCAGTTATGTCAGTAAAGCATAATCCACGGTAACAAACCAATCTTTTTTGTTACATAGTGACAATGGTCATACAGACGTATGAAAAAAAACTACAGGCTGATTGTAATTTGTTCAACACCACAGGAAAGGGTTGTTTTTTAACTTCACAACCGTTGTGTTTCTAGCATACCCCCAAGAACATACCCCCGAAAACGGAACATGGCTGCCTACATGGCGGGTTCAAAACGATCACACGCGAAAAAGCTTACTCGTACATACGTTAAAGCTGCAACCCACAACCGTTGAGATTCATTTACAAACAATTTAAAACTGAGCATCTGGTACCAACGTTTCATTAAATACCTTGAATAGTATATGAAAATATTGATAAACAGAGCCTAAGATTCTGCTTAACAGCATGTTGGGAGCCTCGTCAAAGGAAGTTCGCATCATCTACTTAAAAACTCAAGCAAAAGTTCGCTGACATATTTTTTTAATGGGAGAAGAACTTTTAAATATTGTCATGTTTAACCCTTTCACTGCCAAACTCGCATGTATGCAGCAGCTAGGAAGAGGACCAATGTCACTGAAAGGTGACCAGATCATGGGTCTGTTGTCCATGAACCTACTGCTCTTTATGTTCGGTGGTGGGATAGGCCATATGTTCTACACATCACAGGGGGAATCCCAGCTGTTTATTAGACATCATCTTTTCTGTGTTTATAGCACAAGGGAATTTTGTACTCTAAATTGACTAGCGGTGAAAGGGTTAAATTCTGTAGATAACGGCAGCCCAAACTAGGAAGCGCCGTGGCAGAGCCAGTTTAGTGCTGGGTGCGGTGGCCGAACTGATATTGCGCTGGATTCTCGCTGCTTATCTTGAGTTCGATTCCCTGCTTCAGCGCACCTGGTGGATTGAGGGTGAAGATTCTCTCAGGTCACTGTATGTGCCGACCTGCTAGTGCCTGACTCCCCTTCGTGTGTCTATGTATGCAGATCAAATAAGCACGTTAAAGATCCTGTAATCCATAGTAGCTTTATATGGGCTATGTAAACAAGAACATACCCCCGAAAACGGAACATGGCTGCCTACATGGCGGGTTCAAAACGATCACACGCGAAAAAGCTTACTCGTACATACGTTAAAGCTGCAACCCACGAACTAAAGCCTCCCGACTGACAAGTATGC
Source organism: Babylonia areolata (assembly GCF_041734735.1). NCBI lineage: Eukaryota > Metazoa > Mollusca > Gastropoda > Neogastropoda > Buccinidae > Babylonia > Babylonia areolata. The sequence goes on along the minus strand of NC_134893.1, from coordinate 56,486,612 downwards.
TCGTCCGCGAAGGGCTGTCCCCTCACTGAGATCAGATTTCATGTCAGGACGTCAGTCACTATTCTGTATTTGGACTCATTACTTTTATGGTTATATCACCTGTGGTTATTCGAGTCAACAGTATCATTCAAAGGTACACAAACAGTAAGAAATGCAGTAAATCTGATGGCACACTGACCTGACTGCACCAAGGTTCAGCAGTCAAGAGGTTAATGACGATTAGTTAATTCACTGCCACGTTAAAACTTGACGAGCCTCATGCTTTGATGTGACCACCTGCCATACTGTCATGCTAAAGTCATGAAAGACATTATGTTGAGGACAGAGTTATGGAATGCTGACGTCTTCATCCAAATAAATCTCAAGCCACGTTAAACACTGCTACGCTCCGAATTTATGTTGTGGATAAAGAGTTAGATATGTGATTTTTATAATCGAAGCATCTGTTAAAATGTGTGTCCGGGTTTCATGTGATATGGAAATTGAATTTTTACATTCTGCTGGAAAAGTGTCGTTTTGACGTATCTTCTTTGATAGGCCTAAGAAAGTATCACGCTTTTGTCTGCATAAAGTGAAACTGCACTGAACTCTGTAATAGTTTTATCCAAGATTTTAACAATAATTATACGGCAGTGAAGTCCTAACCAACGTTAGGATGAGATCATAAGCATATACATGATGATATGTGGGACAATGCGATGCTGAATTGCTCAACATGCAAATATACCAATCAGAAGCTGTGTCACACTGAAAACATTTCAGCAGTGGCCAGAGTGAACTGTACAACAGCAGCAGCATTTCAGCCCACATCTTTACACATAGTTGTGTGTCACATGTCTACACGTTTAAAGAAACTTTCGGACACAAAACAACAAAGCACAAAAAATGTTGAACATCCTTCTCCTCACAAGAAATGAAATGATGATATGAAGAGGAAAAAAAACTTTCTCCCGTGAACATAAATGAGAATATCCTTTCCACTGTCATATGTGAAAGCGAAATGCAAACACCAGCATAGAGCAATCAGCGAGTGTTTCTCAACTTTGATATGGATCACAGCAGTACACCATAATCACCCTCTACCATACCCCCATACCCCTCCCCCGCCCCCTCCCCCCCCACACACACACACGCATATGCCCATGAAATTCAACATCCATATTCTGTTCAACAGAGAACAGGCTGCAAAGTTGAATCGCTTGTTAGCACTGCATAGAACGAATTAGTTAAAGCATTGCACAGGACGCAAAAAGCTGTCAACACTGATCATAATATATTCACAATATATAGCCTAAGCATATTGCGGAAATATCAATTGTTAATAAGCACAAGCTGATAATCTAAGGTGTATTATACGTCAATGTAAAGTGTTACAAATGTCTGGTCAACTAAATGACTATCCGTGGTATTATCTCTGTGTCCTGTGTGTTACATAGTGTCAACTACCAGAGTGTTACATGTGCATCGATGATCAGAGTGTTTCAACTGCCTAATAAATCGTGTAACAAGTGTGCCAATGACCATTATTAACCATCAGTTTTATTAACAAGTGTTACAACCAAAATGCTAGATGATGGTTTTATAGTTTCTCAGTGAGGGTGTTACAGGAGTTCCAATGCTAACAATGTTATATGTGTCTGGCTATGAATGGACCAGTGTTTTCAAGGTCTAAAGGATGGCACATATTTTTTAATTTACATGACCAACACTATCATACATTTTTATGTGGACCTGGACAACTGTGTCACAATGTATCAGTGTACCTGGATAACAGTGCCATTCATGTTTCAATGTACCTGGACAACAGTGTCACAAATGTTTATATGTACCAGAATAAAATTTATGAGTCACAATGTTTCAGTGTACCTGAACAACATTGTCACACATGTTTCAGTCTACCTAGACAACTCCATCATACACGTTTCAATCTATCTGGACCACTGTCACAATATTCCTGTATATCTTGACGATTGTCACAATGTTCCAGGGTACCCGGTCAACTGTCGCAATGTTTCCGTGTATCTGGTCAACTGTCAATGTTTCAGTATATCTGGACAACAGTGTCACAACATTTCAGTGTAACTGGACAGCGTACCTGGACAAAAGTGTTACACACGTATTTCTCGGGGAACTTCCTCGACAAAAGTGTCAGTCATATTTCAGTGAACCAAAATAACTAAGTCACAATGTTTCACCATAACTTGATAATGTACCTGAACAAAAGTGTAACACGTTTTTCAGGGTACCAACAGTCTAACACGTGTTTTCAGTGTACCTGGACAAATATGTCACGCATATTTCAGTATTCCTAGATATCAGTGTCACATATGTTGTTGTTGTTGTTGTTTTAGGGTACTAGTAACATTGACAAAAGTGTCACATTTGGTTTTCGGTGTACCTTGACGAAAGTGTCTTGTATGTTTCAGTGTACCTGGACAATATACCTGAACCAAAATTGTCACACATGTTTCTTTAGAGTGCCTGGAGAACAGCGTTACAATATATCAGTGTACCTGGAGATTAATGTCACACATGTTTCAGTGTACCAAGGTAACTATGCCACGCATTGTTCCGACAACGCACCTGAAATAGAAACGGTCACACATGTTTGTTGTTTTCTTTTTTCAGGGGTACTACGTAGATAAAAGTGTCACACATGGTCCAGTGTATCTTGATTACAGTGTCAAAATGTCTCAACATCACAGGGCAACGTACCTAGATAGCAATATCACATTCTTTTCTCGGGGTACCTAGAGATCCGTGTCGTGATGATTCAGTATTCCTCAATATCAGTGTCACACAATGGACAAAAGTGTCACACATTTTTTCTTCAGGTACCTGGTCAACAGTGTCACAATTTTCTGTGCACCTGGACAATGTATCTGAACAAAAGTGTCACACATTTTTCAGGGTATCTGTACAACTGAATTGCACGGGGTGTTTTTTTCCTTCAGAGTACCTGGACAAAAGTGTTACGCATGTTTCAGTATACCAAGACAACAGTGTCACACAATGTTGGAGCGTAGCTAGACGATGTCCCTGAAGAAGAAAAGTGTTCGTAGCACATGTTGGTGTCGTGGGAATTTTTAATGGTACAACCTGGACAAAACAGTAACACATACATTCGTTTGTTTCTAGGGGTCTCATTATTTCAGTGCACCTGGATAACGTACCTGGACAAACGTATCACACGTGTTTGGGTTGTTTGTTCAGGGTCCTAATTTGTTGTTGTTTTCTTCAGGTTGTGACATCACGCTTTGTTCGGAGGCGCACGAACTAGTGTATCAATTTCAAGTTTTCTTCAGGGTACCTGTGCTACAATATCATGTTTTGTTAAGGGTACCTATTAAAGAGTATCACATTTTTTTGTTCGGGATACCTGTAAAAGAGTATCACATTTTTTGTTCAGGGTACCTGCACTACAGTATCACGTTTTGTTCGGGGTACCTGTACTACAGTATCACGTTTTGTTCAGGGTACCTGTACTACAGTATCACGTTTTGTTCAGGGTACCTGTACTACAGTATCACGTTTTGTTCAGGGTACCTGTACTACAGTATCACGTTTTGTTCGGGGTACCTGTACTACAGTATCACGTTTTGTTCCGGGTACCTGTAAAAGAGCATCACATTTCTTTGTTCAGGGTACTTGTACTACAGTATCACGTTTTGTTCAGGGTACCTTACTATAGAATCACGTTTTGTTAGGGGTACCTGTACTACAGTATCACGTTTTGTTCAGGGTACCTGTACTACAGTATCACGTTTTGTTCAGGGTACCTGTTCTACAGTATCACGTTTTTTGGGAGGTACCTGTGCTACAGTATCACGTTTTGTTCGAGGTACCTTACTTCAGTATCACGTTTTGCTCGGAGGTACCTGTGCTACAGTATCACGTTTTTTTCGGAGGTACCTGTACTACAGTATCACGTTTTGTTCGGGGTACCTGTACTACGTATCACGTTTTGTTCAGGGTACCTGTTCTACAGTATCACGTTTTGTTCCGGGTACCTGTAAAAGAGCATCACATTTCTTTGTTCAGGGTACTTGTACTACAGTATCACGTTTTGTTTGGGGTAGCTGTACAAGAGTACCACAAGTTCTTTATAATTCTTCTTCAGGGTACCTGTGCTACAGTGTCATGTTTTGTTCAGGGTACCTGTAAAAGAGATTCACGTTTTTTTGTTCAGGGTACCTGTAAAAGAGAATCACGTTTTTGTTCAGGGTACCTGTGCTACAGTATCACGTTTTGTTCAGGGTACCTGTACTACAGTATCACGTTTTGTTCGGGGTACTTGTACTATAGTATCACGTTTTGTTCGGGGTAGCTGCACAACAGTATCACACGTTCTTTATAATTCTTCTTCAGGGTACCTGTGTTACAGTGTCTTGTTTTGTTCAGGGTATCTGTAAAAGAGAATCACGTTTTTGTTCAGGGTACCTGTACTACAGTATCACGTTTTGTTCGGGGTACCTTACTTCAGTATCACGTTTTGTTCAGGGTACCTGTACTACAGTATCACGTTTTGTTCGGGGTACCTTACTTCAGTATCACGGTTTGCTCGGAGGTACCTGTACTACAGTATCACGTTTTCTTCAGGGTATCTGTACTACAGTATCACGTTTTGTTCGGGGTACCTGTGCTACAGTATCACGTTTTGTTCAGGGTACCTGTTCTACAGTATCACGTTTTGTTCAGGGTACCTGTTCTACAGTATCACGTTTTTTGGGAGGTACCTGTGCTACAGTATCACGTTTTGTTCGAGGTACCTTACTTCAGTATCACGTTTTGCTCGGAGGTACCTGTGCTACAGTATCACGTTTTTTTCGGAGGTACCTGTACTACAGTATCACGTTTTGTTCGGGGTACCTGTACTACAGTATCACGTTTTGTTCGGAGGTACCTGTACTACAGTATCACGTTTTGTTCGGGGTACCTGTACTACGTATCACGTTTTGTTCAGGGTACCTGTTCTACAGTATCACGTTTTGTTCCGGGTACCTGTAAAAGAGCATCACATTTTTTTGTTCAGGGTACTTGTACTACAGTATCAAGTTTTGCTTGGGGTAGCTGTACAAGACTATCACACGTTCTTTATAATTCTTCTTCAGGGTACCTGTGCTACAGTGTCATGTTTTGTTCAGGGTACCTGTAAAAGAGATTCACGTTTTTGTTCAGGGTACCTGTAAAAGAGAATCACGTTTTTGTTCAGGGTACCTGTAAAAGAGAATCACGTTTTTGTTCAGGGTACCTGTACTACAGTATCACGTTTTGTTCGGGGTACTTGTACTATAGTATCACGTTTTCTTCGGGGTAGCTGCACAACAGTATCACACGTTCTTTATAATTCTTCTTCAGGGTACCTGTGTTACAGTGTCTTGTTTTGTTCAGGGTATCTGTAAAAGAGAATCACGTTTTTGTTCAGGGTGCATGTGCTACAGTATCACGTTTTTGTTCGGGGTACCTGTGCTACAGTATCACGTTTTGTTCGGGGTTCCTGTGCTACAGTATCACGTTTTGTTCAGGGTACCTTACTTCAGTATCACGTTTTGTTGGGAGGTACCTGTGCTACAGTATCACGTTTTGTTCAGGGTACCTGTACTACAGTATCACGTTTTGTTCGGGGTACCTGTGCTACAGTATCACGTTTTGTTCAGGGTACCTGTACTACAGTATCACGTTTTGTTCAGGGTACCTGTTCTACAGTATCACGTTTTGTTCAGGGTACCTGTTCTACAGTATCACGTTTTGTTGGGAGGTACCTATGCTACAGTATCACGTTTTGTTCGGGGTACCTTACTTCAGTATCACGGTTTGCTCGGAGGTACCTGTACTACAGTATCACGTTTTGTTCGGAGGTACCTGTACTACAGTATCACGTTTTGTTCGGGGTACCTGTACTACAGTATCACGTTTTGTTCGGAGGTACCTGTACTACAGTATCACGTTTTGTTCGGAGGTACCTGTACTACAGTATCACGTTTTGCTCGGAGGTACCTGTACTACAGTATCACGTTTTGTTCAGGGTACCTGTACTACAGTATCACGTTTTGTTCGGAGGTACCTGTACTACAGTATCACGTTTTGTTCGAGGGTACCTTCCTACAGTATCACGTTTTGTTCAGGGTACCTGTACTACAGTATCACGTTTTGTTCAGGGTACCTGTACTACAGTATCACGTTTTGTTCAGGGTACCTGTACTACAGTATCACGTTTTGTTCGGAGGTACCTGTACTACAGTATCACGTTTTGTTCGGAGGTACCTGTACTACAGTATCACGTTTTGTTCGGAGTACCTGTACTACAGTATCATGTTTTGTTCGGAGGTACCTGTACTACAGTATCACGTTTTGCTCGGAGGTACCTGTACTACAGTATCACGTTTTGTTCAGGGTACCTGTACTACAGTATCACGTTTTGTTCGGAGGTACCTGTACTACAGTATCACGTTTTGTTCGGAGGTACCTGTTCTACAGTATCACGTTTTGTTCGGGGTACCTTCCTACAGTATCACGTTTTGTTCGGGGGTACCTTCCTACAGTATCACGTTTTGTTAGTGGTACCTTCCTTCAGGATCACTTTTTGTTCGGGGGTACCTGTACCACAGTATCACACGTTGTTGGTTTTTTGTTGTTGTTGTTGTTGTTGTTTTGTTTTTGTTGTGGGTTTTTTTTTGTTTTTTGTTTTTTTTGGGGGGTTTGTTGTTGTTTATTTGTTTTAATTCAATTCAGGGTACCTGTCGCAGAGAGCTGCCTGTGGCGCAGAGGAGGACTGCAGCGAGGAGGGCCAGGGCACATCCCGTGGCGGTGACGGCGTAGGCCGGCCCGAAGTAGTGCCGCGAGTACTCCTGGTAGTGCAGCTCCATCATGATGGTGTACACCGATAGTCCACAGGCCCCCATCAGACCTGGCAGGGGGTGGGGAGGGTGGAGGGGAGTCAGTCAGTGAGTCAGTGAGTCAGTGAGTGAGTGAGTGAGCCAAGTCAGATCATGAGTTGGGGTTTTTTTCAAAAAATAGACACCCATGGTGGCTCATAGAAGAACAGAACGAAAGACAGAGCCAAGACAAGTCAAGATTTATTCCTAAAACACCACACGAGAGAAGAAGAGAAAGAAAAAAAAACAGAACAAAAGAAACATCAGGCAAAAACCATACATGTCAATAATGTATGTGTGTCGAGGTTAATCAAATCAAAACCCCTCAGTGCCGGGGGGAGGGGGGTTGTGGACATTAGAAGGTGGTGTTTCAAGTCGTAAAACATTATGCAAAACAATCAGCCGAAAACTGAGAAAATCGTCTGGAGATATACCACTCTACATAAACTATGTGAATTTTCAGCCTTCCAGAGTTATTTCCCTTCTTCTGATGACGTCGTCAGTGATGTCAATGTGTATGTACGTGATACGTACTATGACACTCAAGAGGTTTTTAACGGTACATAATGAGTTTGTAAGTATATGAAATGATGCTGAGTTCAAAGGATTACCTAAACACCAAAGCGTCTATTTTTTTAAAACACAAACTGCACTGACATCAACTTACGCAATGTATATATAAATCTAGCCAAGTAGGATATTTTTTTAATTCCATAATATTTTTTCTGAATTTAGATAGTTTCAACAAAATTGTCACATCATTTGTCATACACAAACGTGGAACTTCAGAGAGTTCCCTTAATCCATGTCTGTATGTCTGTCAGTATTCCCTCCCGACCTCTCTGCAGTTCTCCGCACTTATGTATTTGTATTTGTATTTCTTTTTATCACAACAGATTTCTCTGTGTGAAATTCGGGCTGCTCTCCCCAGGGAGAGCGCGTCGCTACATTACAGCGCCACCCATTTTTTGGTATTTTTTCCTGCATGCAGTTTTATTTGTTTTTCCTATCGAAGTGGAATTTTCTACAGAATTTTGCCAGGAACAACCTTTTTGTTGCCGTGGGTTCTTTTACGTGCGCTAAGTGCATGCTGCACACGGGACCTCGGTTTATCGTCTCATCCGAATGACTAGCATCCAGACCACCACTCAAGGTCTAGTGGAGGGGGAGAAAATATCGGCGGCTGTATGTATGATAAAAACCAAATGCATGTATGCGTGTGCGGGGGATTGTATGTGGAGGGTGGTCACACACACACACACACACACACACACACACACACACACACACACACACACACACACACACACACACACACACACACACACACACACACACACACACACACACCACGTCTGCCCATCCACCCCCAAGCCTACGCACACACATACAGACATACATACATAAGGAGAAAAACAGAGAGGGAGGGAATACTAGCAGACATACTACAGACATGGATCAAGAAAGGCCCAGGCAAACAATGACTGCGAATAACAAGGCACACAGTCAGACAGGAGAAAAGAGATGTCACCTCCTGGTACCAGCAGTCATAATGGCCATGCGTCGTGACAAAAACAACAAGTGTAGGTTAGTGGGTCAGGGAGAGAGAGAGAGAGGGGGGGGGGGGGGGGGCGAGGGAGGCGGGGGAGAGAGAGAAACAAGGATGACGTGAGAGACAGAGGGGGACGGGGGGGGGAGAGAGAAGTGCAATGGAAGGAGGGACAGTGGGGAGGGGAGTGGAGGAGTCAGTGAGAAGACGAAGATGAAACTTGTTGATGACACCAGCTGTAGAAAAAATTCAACTGCAGTTTCAGTTACATAGCGGCGTCAGAACGTGACGGGACATGGCCTATGCACACACGCGTACACACACACAGACACACACAGGCACAGACACACACAGACACAGACACACAGACACAGACACAGACACACACACAGACACACACACACAGACACACACACACACACACACACACACACACACACACACACACACACACACACACACACAGATGCACAGAGCCCATACCGGCAGCAGCCGTGGTGATTTCAACACGCCGAGACAGGGAGTAGGAGAGAGGGTTGTACTTCTTCAGACAGTTGTCGTACACCGCCAGCACACAGGCCATCAGGTTGACTATCAGGGTCAGACACAGCAATGCTCTCACCGCATCGAACCACTCTGAAACACCAAAAAATGATGATGATGATGATGATGATGATGATGATGATGATAAGATGAAGAAGAAGAACGGGATGCATCATCATCATCATCAAGATAGCTTACAAGAAGAAGCAGAAGAAGGAGGAGGAGAAGAGGAGGAGGAGGAGGAGGAGAAGAAGGAGGAGAGGAGGAGAAGAAGAAGGAGGAGGAGAAGAAGAAGAAGAAGGAGGAGGAGAAGAAGGAGGAGGTGGAGAAGGAGAAGGAGGAGAAGAGGAGGAGGAGGAGAAGAAGGAGGAGGAGGAGAAGAAGAAGGAGGAGGAGAAGAAGAAGAAGGAGAGGAGGAGAGAGAAGAAGGAGGAGAAGGAGGAGGAGAAGAAGAAGAAGGAGGAGGAGAAGGAGAAGAAGAAGAATAGGCAAGAAGAAGAAGAAATATGATGGTTTAACAGACTAGTGCACGACACATGTAAGAGAAGGAAGGATAAGACAATAAGGCGAGGACCTCGTGTGCAGCATGAACTTCATAGCGCACGTGTGTGTGCGTGCGTGCGTGCGTGTGTGTGTGTGTGTGTGTGTGTGTGTGTGTGTGTGTATGTGTGTGTGTATATGTGTGTGTGTGTATGTGTGTGTGTATGTGTGTGTGTGTGTATGTGTGTATGTGTATGTGTGCGTGTGTGTGTGTGTGTGTATGTGTGTGTGTGTGTGTGTGTTGTGCCTTTTTCCTGCGATTATTCATTGTAGTTTTGTATTGGTGGATACTGATCTTGTTTCCACTTCAATGTCATCATGTATTTTTGTGTTGTCTAAATCACTATTGTATATGTACTGTTTTATATGAGGCGCTTAGAGCCCATCTGTGGGGAGTTTGCGCCATTTAAGTACAATATATTATCATTATTGTGTAAAAAGAACCTACGGCAACATAAAGGTTGTACCTGTCAAAGTTCAGCAGAAAAGAAATCCACTATGTGATATTGTGCAACAGATACACTTCCAGACAGAATTAAAAAAAAAAAAAAAAGAAGAGATTGATGCTGCATTGTGGCGTCGACACTCTCTCTGGGGGAGTGGAGGGGGGGCAGTCTAAATTTCACACAGAAAAAAACAACAGAAAAACAATCCAGTACAACGAAGAGAAGTGACAGCGTGTTTCTGGAAAGAAGCCAGTGGCTTAGCAAGTTGCTGTTCAGCAGATGAATGGATCAGTTGGTCACTGGGTCATGCGGTCAGACAACGGTGTGCTGGTCTGTTGATCAGCACGTGAATCATGTTGCCCGTTTTGTCAGTATGCTTCGCAGATGATTCTTTCGCTCTTTGATTCGCCAGATCTGGTCTGGTCTAGTAACAGGTGGTCAGTTTTGATGGACAGCTTGTTTGCTTATAACTGGTTGGTTAGGTAAAAACATCACTTCTTAGTTAAAGCGTCACTACTTAGCACGTCAGTACTGAGTTAACATGTCGCTACTTAGCTAAAATGTGACTTCTGGGTTAACACGTCACTACGTAGGTGAAACGTCACTACTTAGCTAAGACGTGACTACTTTCTTAACACGTCACTTCTTTGCTGAAACGTCACTGCTTAGTTAACACGTCACTGTTGGCTTAAATCTCACTACTTAGTTAACATGCCGCTGCTTAGTTAAAAAGTCACAACTTAGCAATAAAAGTCACTCTGACGCTGCCATCCAGGAAGAGTTACTTCATGAAAAGGGAAACTTGTGGAAAACGATCAGGGTTTGATGGCACTGTCCAGCATGGTGTTGTGTCCTTAGAAAGGGCACTTTACTCCGATGTTCCTCACTCCACCCAGCTGTGAATGGCTACCTGCATGGCTTCGACTGTGAGGGGAGGTTAAAAGGGCGAAAGGAGATGAATTGGCCCCGACTTCCAATGCTGAGCATTAGGCACAGTGGGTATGAATTCACTGCCCCGAACACCGTGTA
>NC_134893.1:56465630-56470630 GCF_041734735.1 Babylonia areolata | reverse complement strand
TTCTGGATGGCCGTGGTGGTCTGAAGGAAAATAGATAAGGGTGGGGCCGGCCAGTTCGGAAAGTATGTCCTTTCCTGGGTTTGGGTGAGAAAGGGAACCATGAAATGTGTACACCGGTTGAATTGTCTGTCTCAGGTGACAGTGACACTGTTGTGACATGGTTGGTGAAGCAGAACAGCCCCGCTGAACTGTCTTCTGTTTGCACGTGCAGCCAGTTGGAGAGCTCGGCGTGTACATATGACACACATGATGTTAATAAACCTTTCTTGTTTTTACTGTGGAACGTTAATGGTTTGTATTCTAAACTTGCTGATTCTGATTTCGTTGCGTTTATTTTTAAGTTTGATTTTGTGTGTTTAGTTGAAACTTTCATGGAAGATTTTCGCTCTAACATGTTCTCTGGTTACACTTTATTTTGTAAACCAGCAGTTAAGTTATCAAAACAAGGGAGACGATCCGGAGGTATGGTGTGTCTGATAAGGAATGAATTGTGTCCGTTTGTTAAAACTGTCGATGTGAATCACCCTAATTTTTGCGTCTTTTTAATTGATAAGATATTATTTGGTCTTGATAAAGATATCCTGTATTTTTGTTCGTACATTCCTCCTGAAAGCTCCCCTTTTTATACCTACTTTGATATTGATAATGGAATAAATATGCTGGAAGATTGCTTGACTGATTGTTTATTATTATATGATGCTTATATTATCCTAAATGGTGATTTAAATAGTAGAACCTCTAATATATGTCAATATTTCTCTGATTTCTACACGCAGCATGAAAGTCATTCTGTCAATAAGTCAAGACATTCACAAGATAATCTCTTGAACAATTATGGTAAGTTGTTGTTGAATTTGTGCACTGCATTAGATTTATGTATTTTAAATGGAGTATGTGAGGGCGACCTCCAAGGTTGCTATACATACATTTCGGATGCTGGATGCAGTGTTAACGATTATTTTATATTTTCAAAAGATCTCTTTCATATTGTGTTTGATTCATGTGAACTAATTGTATCAGAACGTATTGACTCTGACCACCTACCTGTAACACTTCACGTTGTTTTCCCTAGAGGTAAGAATTTTGATACAGCTGAACAAAAACAGGACATTGTCATTGAAAAAATCATTTGGAATGAAGAATATGCACAGCTGTTTCGTGATACTTTAAGTAATGAGCAGATTAGTACAAAAATTGACAATGCAATAAATTTGATAGATGTTGATGTGAATGATGCACTAACATTGTTGAATGAATGTATGAAGGAAAGTGCGGAGTGTATGAAAAGACGTGTGCGTGTCAATAACAACAAGGTACGTGATGACTGGTTTGACCATGAGTGTGCTGTGAGTAAAAGGGAGGTAAGAAGGTTATTACGGATTAGCCGACGGACATTAAAAGTGGAAGATAAAAATACATATGTAATTGCAAGACGAGAATATAAACATTTATTAAAGAGAAAAGAGAAGGACTTCAATAAATCTTTAATGGATAAGCTTGTAACATCTATACGTAGCCAAAAGGAATTCTGGAATAATATTAATAGAGTTTCGAAGAAAAGAAAACAACCTAGACATACTATTGATTGTGACGCTTGGTTTCAACATTTTCAGTCTTTGTTACAATCGAATGTTGATAACGTGCATAATGAAATTGCTTATGATGATGATGCTATGATTGATGATGAAGCAGATCTTTACATGAACCGGCCAATTTCTAATGAAGAGGTACTACTGGCATTAAGAAAACTTAAAAATGGTAAGGCAGCTGGTCCTGATGGAATTGTTAGTGAACTGTATAAAAATTCTTCTGATCAAGTAGTCCTTTTTTTCGTTAAGCTGTTTAATAAACTGTTTGATAATGGTGTATACCCTAATTACTGGATAGAATCTATTATTTTGCCCATTTACAAGAAAGGTGATGTAAATAATCCCAATAATTATAGAGGTATTTCTTTAGGTGATATAAGTGGTAAATTGTATGGAATAATTATCAATAAAAGATTACAGGAATGGGTTGACGAAAATAATATCACTGGTGATCATCAAGCTGGATTTAAAAAAGGATATTCTACAGTAGACCACATGTTTACGTTGCTTTCACTTGTTCAGAAACAGTTCTCCTTTAATCGTAAATTGTATGTCGCTTTCATTGATTTTGAAAAAGCGTTTGACTCTATTAACCGAAATCTTTTATGGCCTGTTTTACTAAGGAATGGTATCAGAGGTAAACTTTATAATTGTATTAAAAGTATGTATAATGTAGTAAGAGCTAGAGTTCGTTGTGGTGCCAAACTGACTGAATTTATCAACTGTACAGTAGGGGTTAGACAGGGTGATCCTTGTAGCCCAATTTTATTTTCTCTTTTCATAAACGAACTTGCAATTCAGGTAATTACGAATGGGAGACATGGAGCTGTATTGTCAGTTGATGCCTTTGAATTGTTTATACTTCTGTTAGCTGATGATGTTATTTTGATGTCAGAAACTGTTGTAGGTCTACAAACACAACTGAATTCTTTACACCGTGCAGCAGATTCACTTCAATTAAGAGTAAACATGACTAAAAGCAATATCATAGTATTTCGTAAGGGTGGTTATCTGAGTAGCAGGGAAAGGTGGTTTTATGGTGATGAGTTAATGCCAGTTGTTAACGTTTATAAATATTTGGGAATATTTTTCTCCACACGTTTGAGTTTTGTTGGTGCTTGTAAAGATTTAGCAAGTAGGGCTAAAAATGCTTTAATCTGTATTATGAAAAAGTTACATGTGTTCAATAATACCTCTTTTGATTTATTTATTAAGCTGTTTGATGCTCAGGTACAGCCAGTTGTGTTATACGGTTCGGAGTTGTGGGGCCTAGATAGAGCCGCTGTTCACTGTGAATCAGTTCATACTTTTGCTTTGAAGACATTTTTAGGTGTTGAAAGGCAAACTCCTAATGATTTAGTTTATGGAGAAACAAATCGGTACCCGATGTATTTAGTTGCTGCAGTTAAATGTATTCGTTATTGGTTAAGGTTATTAGAAATGGATGCCAACAGATTACCTCGTAAAGCTTATGATATGCTATTTGATTTAGATACTAGAGGCAAAGTAAATTGGGTAACAAAAATACGTCACTGTTTATTTGAGTATGGGTTTGGTTTTGTTTGGTTAAACCAAGGTGTTGGCAGCATTCAGTCATTTATTTGTGCTTTTCGGCAACGTTTGATCGATTGTAGATGGCAGAAATGGTCTGATCATATTCAAAATAGTGAAAGATTTGATTTTTATAGGAATTTTAGCAATGGCCCAGACTTGAAACCTTACCTGATGTTAAATATGGATAGACATTTGAAATATATAACAACAAGATTCAGACTAGGTATTTCTGAGCTAGCGGTTCATCATTATAGATACAGAATATGTAATGACAATGATCTGATTTGTCCATTATGCAAAGATTCGATAGAAAATGAAATGCACTTTGTCCTTTGTTGTCCAGCTTTGAGGAATATTCGAGAATCATTTATTAAGCCTAAATATTATAGACAACCAAATATGTTTAAATTGAACTTGTTAATGTCCTCAACATCCTGTGAAATTGTTAGAAACCTTGCTTTGTATTTATATAAAGCTTTCAAAGTCCGAGAAACTATTACGTCATGAAAACACTGTTTTGTTGCTAGGCTAGTTTTTCATTTGAACTTATGTTATATCGAGTTTTTTTGTTTGTTTTTTTATGTATGTTGTATTATGTGAAATGTTTTGTTTTTCTTTGTTTTTTATTGTTGTCTGTTCATATACCCCTTCATTAGGGGCCTTGGCCTATATGAATAAATCATCTTGAATCTTGAATCTTGAATCTCTCTCTCTCTCTCTCTCTCTCTCTCTCCTTCTCTCTTTCTCTACCCCTCTGTCTGTCTGTCTGTCTGTCTGTCTCTCTCTCTCTCTCTTTCTCTCTCCACCTCTTCCTTTCACTCCAGTGCTGATTGCTGGTATACCGTCACCACTTCAGACCAGCAACGATCTTGAATTGGCTGCCATGGAAATAGACTGTCTGCATCTCTTCTGGCCTGACCACCCTGCTGTCACTACACACACACACACACACACACACACACACACACACACACTCGAACACATATGCTCTCACGCACATCTGCACACACACACACACACACACACACACACACACACACGCATATGCACACGTGCATATGTACACACACATGCACATTTGCACACACGCACACACATACCTACCTACCTACATACCTACCTACCTACATACATACATACATACATACATTCACACGTACGCACTCACGTACAGAGAGACACAAACATATACACACATGCATGTACGCACGTACGCACTCATCACTCACACACACACACATGCACGCACACACACACACACACACACACACACACACACACACACACACACACACACACACACACACACACACACACACACACACACTAACACTAACACTAACACAAACACACATACACATACACATATGCACGCGCACACACACACACACACACACACACACACACACACACACACAGAGACACACACACACGTGCACATACGCACACACATACATATATATACACGCATGCATACATACATAACATACATACATTCACACGTACGCACTCACGCACAGAGAAAGACACTAACATACGCACACGTGCACGTACGCAGTCGTCACACACACACACACACACACACACACACACACACACACACACACACACACACACACACACACACACACACACACACACACACACACACACACACACATACTGTCGCTATTTTTCTACGTGGCTATCAAAGTGTCTCGTTTTGTTGAAAGCGCTCTCACAATTTGATGTGTGCGACATAGTCGTATACCATAGAAGCCCTCGTATAAAGAAAGAAAAAGAAAAAAGGTCCTTGTATTATCCCGTGTATCCATTGGATTCTTCTGGCAGCAGGTAATGCCTTATTTGTCCCCTGAG
>NC_134893.1:56448130-56453130 GCF_041734735.1 Babylonia areolata | reverse complement strand
TGTTTTTGATATTGCTGTGCAAGCGCGCATGTTTGTGATCGTTTCGAAAGCAACGGAGCAACCCTGTTGTCTATCAATGTATATGTCTGCCCATCAATCACAGAGAGAGAGAGAGAGAGGGGGGGGGGGGTGGAAACTGAACAGAGTGAGGGGGGGTGAAGAGAAACAGACTGAGAGAGATAGTAGAGAGATGCATAGACAGGCAGGCACACAAAAGAGGAGAAGCAAAGACAGAAAGAAAGAGAGACAGACAGACAGAGAGCAGAGAGATACTAAACAAAGAGAAACACACACACGGAGGCCGCCAAAACGTCAAGTGCCTATGAAACCAAGGTTGTTGGTTTTTTTTCGTCACTCCCAGGAACCTGAAAATGATCCCCCACACCAACCCCCCCGAACTATCCCCAATGCCCATCCCAGACCCCCCAGCCCCCGCACCCCACCCCACCGTGATCCCCCCCCCCACACACACACACACACACACCCCTCTCCCCTTTCCCCGCACCCCCCCCCCCACTCCCCCCCCCACCCCCCCACACACACACCTCTGCCCTTTCTCCCAGCCCCCCCGCCCCATTTCCAACACACACGCACGCCCAACCAAGAAAAGAAATCGTCCACATCCCAGCCCCCCCGCCTTCCCCCCACCCCCACCCCTCCCCCACACACCCCCTTCCCGCCCCCACCCCCCCTCCAACACCCCCCCCGCCCCCCCCCCCCTCCCCAAAACGAAACTCTCAAGCCAAGCCCACAGCTCTGCCAGAGTATTTCTGTTCCTATCGAATGCCTGTCAGTGGTTCCAGTTCCAGAGCCGCTCAGTGTGGATAATTATCACCAACCAGCCATGCATATCAAGGGCAAGGTGCAACAGTATCAAACGTGCTGCCCGCGCCGCCACACGCAGCACACACCTTGTAACCTTCTGCCTTACGTTTTTTGTTGTTGTTTTTCTACCAGACACGCAGCATAAGATTAATTAACGCTTTGAAAATTGTGATCTTTGGGACGAAGGTTGATATCCCGTTAAACTCTGTCAGCAGCAGGAATGTTGCCGAGAGCAAAGAAGAGGAAGAAGGAGGAGGAGAAGGAAGAGGAGAAGAAGAAGAAAGAGTTCGACTAATATCACTTACAGTGAAAAGACGTTAAACTAAAGAGCGAACGAAGAAGAAGGAGAAAAAGGAGGGGGAGGAGGGGAAGAGGAAGAAGAAGGAGGAGGAGAAAGAGGAGCAGGAGGAGAAGAAGAAGGAGGAGGAGAAGGTAGAAGAAGAAGAACTTGAGAAGAAGAAGAAGGAGGAGGAGGAGAAGAAGAAGAACGGTAGTAACATTATGTCCGAAACAACGTGTACAAAACAATGTCCTGTCTGTGTTCACAACTTTGAAAGGGGCTGAAGCTGTTTGCACAATGGACGAGAAACGTGCCTTCTGCGTGGCTGTGTGTGTGTGTGTGTGTGTGTTTGTTTGTTTGTGTGTGTGTGTGTGTGTGTGTGTGTGTGTGTGTGTTTGTTTGTGTGTGTGTATGTATGTGTGTGTGTGTGTGTGTGTGTGTGTGTGTGTGTGTGTGTGTGTGTGTGTGTGTGTGTGTGTGTGTGTGCGTGACAGAGAGAGAGAAGGAGAGTTCAGCACACCTGTTCAATATAAACAAGCTGGCATGCACACACGTTACCTGTTGACACACACGAGTGTCATTGTTACATTTACACACGCAATCGCGGGTTTGCGCACGCGCACACACACACACACACACACACACACACAGACCATCTCACCATTCATTCAACCCGCTCCTCCTCTCTTACCTTTTGAATTATAACATTTAGATGTGATGATTGATACTTTGACAAACCTGATATCTACAGTCACCAGTATGAATGTGTGACGGGACAGGGACACCAAACAGAACATTTGCTCCTCCTCCTCCACGCAAACACCTGTGTCCCAGTCAGATCATTATATTGTGTGTCCGTTTATCGTGAATCAGATCGAACTATGTTTAGCTGGTTCCTGTATTCTGTTACATGTCAATTCATTATTTTCAAAACAATTTATCTAAATAGATAGAAAGATAAAAGAACAGTGAATGTTTACCTTCGTTGTTTGTTTGTTTGTTTGTTGCTGTTGTTTTTTGTTTGTTTTTGTTTGTTTGTTTGTTGCTGTTGTTTTTTGTTTGTTTGTTTTTTGTTTGTTTGTTGCTGTTGTTTTTTGTTTGTTTTTGTTTGTTTTTGTTTGTTTGTTGCTGTTGTTTTTTGTTTGTTTGTTTGTTTGTTGCTGTTGTTTTTTGTTTGTTTGTTGCTGTTGTTTTTCGTTTGTTTTTGTTTGTTTGTTTGTTGCTGTTGTTTTTTGTTTGTTTTTTGTTTGTTTGTTGCTGTTGTTTTTTGTTTGTTTGTTGCTGTTGTTTTTTGTTTGTTTGTTGCTGTTGGTTTTTGTTTGTTTGTTTGTTTGTTACTGTTGTTTGTTGTTGTTTTTTTGTTTTTTGTTTGTTTGTTGCTGTTGTTTTTTGTTTGTTTGTTGCTGTTGGTTTTTGTTTGTTTTTGTTTGTTTGTTTGTTGCTTTTGTTTTTTGTTTGTTTGTTTGTTTGTTGCTGTTGTTTTTTGTTTGTTTTTTTGTTTGTTTGTTTGTTGTTTGTTTTTGTTTGTTTTTGTTCGGTTGGTTTTGTTTGTTTGTTTGTTTGTTTTTGTTTCTTTGCTGTGTATGCATATTATTTGAAAGGTTACCCAGCCATCAATTAAAGGCTTGTTTGCCATGAATTTGAGCGCTCAAGAACAAGGTTATTTTGTCAAATCAGTTTGTTAATCTCATCAGTAAACAACAACAGTAATACCAACAACAACAACAACAACAACGACGACGACGAAGGCGACGCGGAGTGAACAGACAAACACTGTATCAACCAGAGGAGCCCCCAGGGCAGAAAGGGTCAGGCGTCAGTCAGACAGGATCCAGTGTTCACCAGTGATCGGGGTTCAAAGCCCCGTTTCGGCATGGTGTTGTGTCCCTCGGAAAGGAACTTTTTTTTTCCGATTTTCCTCACTTCACACAGCTGTGAATCAGTGCCTGATCCTTGGTCGGGGATGGTTAAAACGATTGAGACTGAGAGAGGACTGGGCCCCCACCTTCATGTGTCTGACGCTTATCACAGTGGACATGACACTTTTCTCAGTGAATATGGCGATTATCACAGTGAATATGACGCTTATCACAGTGATATATGACGCTTATCACAGTGATATATGACGCTTTTCACAGTGAATATGACGCTTATCACAGTGAATATGACGCTTTTCACAGTGAATATGACGCTTATCATAATGAATACGACGCTTATCACAGTGAATATGACGCTTATCACAGTGAATATGACGCTTATCACAGTGATATATGACGCTTAAAACAGTGAATATGACGCTTATCACAGTGAATATGACGCTTATCACAGTGAATATGACGCTTATCACAGTGATATATGACGCTTATCACAGTGAATATGACGCTTATCACAGTGAATATGACGCTTATCACAGTGAATATGACGCTTATCACAGTGAATACGACGCTTATCACAGTGAATATGACTTCACTGCCACCACCCACCCTCACCTCCATACCCCCAAAAAGCAAAAAACAAAAATACGAAAAAGCAACAACAAAAAACCCGTAAAAGGCTATATGGGACTTAAACCTTTTTGTTAACATACGCTAGCAAGATGCCCCGTGTGTTAGTATCACACCACCAAACGCTCTCCAAGTGTAAGCCGTTAGTCCAAGGGTCCTTCGTGGTGTTAGCAGAGAGATCTGCAAGTGACAGGTTGCCAACACACAGACTGAAGTACTACTCTACCTGACACAGACCTATCCCTGTAACTTAAGACACACTAGGTTTGAACCACTGTTTTCTTTGTTTCGAGTACGTAAACTTGGCCCCGTGGTAAAACGACCTTGTTGTGGGCTTCGATAGTAAGCGTGGATGGAATTTTGACTAACACTTTGTACAGCACGTTACTATGTACTCTGGTATTTTACTTTGTTCTTTTGATATAGACTTAGTAGTTCGGTTCTTCAGTTGGCAGCCTGGTTGGTTGGCAGGGGGTGAGGGGGGTAGGTTACGGTAAACAAGAGAGAGAGTGAGTGAGTGCCATGTCAACCAATCAGTCAGTCAGTCAGGTAGTCAGGTAAACAGTTAGAGGAGCAACACAGGCGCTTCCTTTGTTTTGTTTTGTGATATATGGAGGAGGAGGAATTGTGTGTAATGTCCCGTCACACATATCGGTGATTGAAGACATTTTGTTAAAGTATTTATGAATACATTTGAGTATTATCGGTTAGAAGGGGTGGGAAATGTGAATGAATGGAGGGTTGGGGAAAACTGGGAAAATGAGGGTGAAATTTGAAAAAAAATATATATATAAATACGATTACAGGAAATTACTTAAAGGACTCCGTAAAAGAGAAGTCGTTAAACTGACAAGCGAAACAACTGATAATGAATGCAAAAAGTCAAAACCATCAACGTTCTCAGTCACTTGTAAAGACACACTTTCGTGTACATAAGGCTTCATCAAGCTACAGTCAAAAATTATATGCTTAATTGTCAGGTAACTACAGCATATGCACTTGACATTAGAACAATACTTGGTCCGAAATGAATATGATAATAGTCTGAGAGTTAAACTCAGAATTTGTCTGCGAATTGGACCAAAGTCTGAGAGAGTCAACTGACGAGGTTTTAAACTTGAATTCAAGCACCTATAAAAGTCTCTTTCTAGTATATTGCTTATTTCCTTGTATGACAATGGGCAATATACTTTTATACTATCTGTATGATTCTTTGCTCCCCTTTTTGCTGCCCTGTCTGCTTGGTCGTGATATATGTATGTAAACAAAAAAGACATTTTCTAAGTGGGAAACTAATAGAAGAGATGCACAAAGTGAACGAGAAAACTGAACATTTGACACATGTTTAATCAGTACATCCCAGGAACAGCAATGTTATGTGAATGCTGAAA
>NC_134893.1:56428130-56435630 GCF_041734735.1 Babylonia areolata | reverse complement strand
CTCTCTCCATACGAACGGCGAAAGAGACGACGTTAACAGCGTTTCACCCCAATTACCATCATCAAAATATTGCAAGTGGAAGGCTCTTATACTGAAGAAGTGAATGTTGACAAAGAATACCACAATTCTGACGACGGAAGCTAAAGGTTGGGTCATTCAGACACCCACTGGACACCCGAGGGGTCTGTGTAGAGGTGAAGAGAGGACTGGTCGTACTGAGTGAGTTAACTGTCTTTCTCGCCGTCTCCCTCCCTCAACAGTTCCTTGGAGGAAGGATTGTTCTAGGCCATTGGATCATGTTACGTGGCCATGCCAGCGTAGTTTTCATTTCTTAACTGATGTCAGTCACCGTCACCGTCATCGATCCCTCAGATTCCGAATCCTTTGGGGCGCCTTCGAAGCTTTGTCAACCACCTTTCTCCAGTCCTCGCGTCTCTCGGCCGCTCTCAGGGTGTCTCTCAGCTCTATGCCTGTCCACTCTCGAATGTTGTCCTCCCATCTCTTCCTTTGTCTGCCTCTTCTTCTTCCTCCCCTCACTGTGCCTTGTAAGATTGTTTTAGCAAGACCAGAGGAGCGTGTGACATGACCAAACCACTTCAGTTTTCGTTGTCTGGCGAGTGTTTGAAGGTCAGTATAGGGCCCGATTTCATTGCGGACGCGTCTCTTGACTTCTTCATTCGTGATGTGGTCTTTGTATGAGATGCCTAAGAGTCTTCGGAAGCACCTCATTTCTACAGCTCTTATTCTTCTCTCTAAGTCCGCTGTGAGGGTCCATGATTCACATGCATATAAAAAGATTGACAGTAGATCTTCATAAAAGACTGATCTTGTGTTTCGTAGAGATGTTCTCATTCAAAACGGGTTTCAGTCTGGGCAGTGCTGATGTTGTCTTTGCTACCCTTAAGAAGATTTCTGGTTTGGATCCTTCGTTGCTAATGGTGAGTTTCAGTTTCAGTAGCTCAAGGAGGCGTCACTGCGTTCGGACAAATCCATATACGCTACACCACCTCTGCCAAGCAGATGCCTGACCAGCAGCGTAACCCAACACCGCGCTCAGTCAGGCCTTGAGAAAAAAAAAGGTGAATGAATAATAGATAAGCTTACATAAATAAATTAATTAATTAATAATTATAATATAAAAAAATTAATAAAATAAAGAAAAAGGTAGTAGTAATAATAAATAAATAAATAAATAAATAAGACAACAATGGTGAATCCAAGGTAAATGAACTGCTGAACAGTTCATTGTTTGATCCCATGGGTCCGTGGACAGTTAAATCAGCAGTGATGGTGGTGGTGGTGGTGGTGGTGTGGCTGGCCATTAACTTAGTCTTTTCAACGCTGATTTCCATGCCATATCTTGTCGATGTTTCATCAAAATCTTTTAACAAGCTGGGCGAATTGTTGCTCACTACCTGCAAGGCCGTCGATGTCTTCTGCGAAGCGAAAGTTCGTGATGGTTCTTCCTCCAGTGCTGACTGTTCTGACATGATTTTCAAATGTGTCAGTCATGATGCGTTCAAGGAATAGTGTGGGGGACAGAAAGTAGCCCTGGCGAACTCCAACAGGAGTATGGAACCATCCTGTGTATTAGAATGTTCACGGATACCAAACGGTTACAGAAAGCCAGTGTGTGTGTGTGTGTGTGTGTGTGTGTGTGTGTGTGTGTGTGTGTGTGTGTGTGTGTGTGTGTGTGTGTGTGTCTGTGTGTGTGTGTGTGTGTGTTCCACGGATGAGGCACAAGCACAAGGTGACTACAGAAAGGTGGTGTGTGTGATGTGCTGGTGAAGGTGTGTGTGTGTGTGTGTGTGTGTGTGTGTGTGTGTGTGTGTGTGTGTGTGTGTGTGTGTGTCTGTGTGTGTGTGTCTGTGTGTGTTCCACGGATGAGGCACAAGCACAAGGTGACTACAGAAAGGTGGTGTGTGTGATGTGCTGGTGAAGGTGTGTGTGTATGTGTGTGTGTGATGTGCTGGTGAAGGTGTGTTCGTATGTGTGTGTGTGTGTGTGCGTGTGTGTGTGTGTGTGTAGAGATGATGTGTGTATCATACAGGTGAAGCATAAGGTGTTTACAGACAGGTGATGTGGGTGCTGTACAGGCGATGTGTTAACAGACAGTTATCTATGTTGCGCAGGTGAAACACAATGTGTTTACAAACAGGTGGTGTGTATTGTACATGTGAGACACAGTGCGTTCAGAGCCAGGTGACAGATGTGTTGTACAGGTAAGACACAAGATGTGTACAGTTACGTGACATATGTATGGTGTACAGGTGAGACACATGGTGTACACAGCCAGGTGTGTTGTCGTACAGGTTAGACACATGGTGTACACATCCAGGTGTGTTGTCGTACAAGTGAGACACATGGTGTACACAGCCAGGTGTGTTGTCGTACAGGTGAGACACATGGTGTACACGGCCAAGTGTGTTGTCGTACAGGTGAGACACATGGTGTACACGGCCAGGTGTGTCATACAGGTGACACATGGTGTTCACAGCCAGGTGTGTCGTACAGGTGAGACACAAGGTGTTCACAGCCAGGTGTGTCGTTGTACAGGTGAGACACATGGTGTTCACAGCCAGGTGTGTCGTACAGGTGAGACACAAGGTGTTCACAGCCAGGTGTGTTGTCGTACAGGTGAGACACAAGGTGTTCACAGCCAGGTGTGTCGTACAGGTGAGACACAAGGTGTACACAGTCAGGTGTGTTGTCGCACAGGTGAGACACAAGGTGTACACAGCCAGGTGTGTTGTACAGGTGAGACACATGGTGTTCACAGCCAGGTGGTTTGTCGTACAAGTGAGACACATGGTGTTCACAGCCAGGTGGTTTGTCGTACAGGTGAGACACATGGTGTACACAGCCAGGTGTGTTGTCGTACAGGTGAGACACATGGTGTTCACAGCCAGGTGGTTTGTCGTACAGGTGAGACACAAGGTGTTCACAGCCAGGTGTGTTGTCGTACAGGTGAGACACAAGGTGTTCACAGCCAGGTGTGTTGTACAGGTGACACATGGTGTTCACAGCCAGGTGTGTTGTACAGGTGACACATGGTGTTCACAGCCAGGTGTGTTGTCGTACATGTGAGACACATGGTGTTCACAGCCAGGTGTGTTGTACAGGTGACACATGGTGTTCACAGCCAGGTGTGTTGTCGTACAGGTGAGACACATGGTGTTCACAGCCAGGTGTGTTGTACAGGTGAGACACATGGTGTTCACAGCCAGGTGTGTTGTACAGGTGAGACACATGGTGTTCACAGCCAGGTGTGTTGTACAGGTGAGACACATGGTGTTCACAGCCAGGTGTGTTGTCGTACAGGTGAGACACAAGGTGTACACAGCCAGGTGTGTTGTCGTACAGGTGAGACACAAGGTGTACACAGCCAGGTGTATCGTACAGGTGAGACACAAGGTGTACACAGCCAGGTGTATCGTACAGGTGAGACACAAGGTGTACACAGCCAGGTGTGTTGTCGTACAGGTGAGACACAAGGTGTACACAGCCAGGTGTGTTGTCGTACAGGTGAGACACAAGGTGTTCACAGCCAGGTGTGTTGTTGTACAGGTGAGACACAAGGTGTACACAACCAGGTGTGTTGTTGTACAGGTGAGACACAAGGTGTTCACAGCCAGGTGTGTTGTCGTACAGGTGAGACACATGGTGTTCACAGCCAGGTGTGTTGTCGTACAGGTGAGACACAAGGTGTTCACAGCCAGGTGTGTTGTTGTACAGGTGAGACACAAGGTGTTCACAGCCAGGTGTGTTGTCGTACAGGTGAGACACATGGTGTTCACAGCCAGGTGTGTCATTGTACAGGTGAGACACATGGTGTTCACAGCCAGGTGACGTGTGTTGTACAGGTGAGGAAGGAACGGGACCAGCTGGAGCGGAACGAGAAGACGTACCAGCAGAGGATCCGGCAACTGGAGGAGGAGCTGAAGGGTGTGGTGACTCAGAGCCAGCAGCTGTCCCAGGAGAACAGGCAGCTCAGGGAACAGCTGGACAGCAAGGAGGGAGGTCAGTGTTTTGGGGTGTGGGGGGGGTGGGGTCGGGCTGGGGACTGGGCTGGGAGCTGGGGGAGGGTGGGGGATGAAGCGACGCAGAGCCAGCATCTATCCTAGAAGTACAGGCGGCTCAGGGAACAGCTGGACAGCAAGGAAGGGGGTCAGTGTGTGGGGTCGGGGGGGGGGGGGGGGTAGGGCGATGCAGAGGGAGAAGGTAGGGAGCTGGGGGGGCGAGGGGGGGGGGGTAGGGCGTGGTGACTCAGAGCCAGCAGCTGTCCCAGGAGAACAGGCAGCTCGGGTAACAGCTGGGCAGCAAGGAGGGAGGTCAGTGTGACGGGGGGGCGGGGGCGGGGGGGACGTGGGGAGAGCGAGGGGGGAGGTGGGAGCCGGGAGGTCAGTGGGGTTGGGAGCTGAAGGGGGGCTGGGGGGTTGTGTGGATGCGGGTTTGGATCTGTTTGGTTTGGATGTGCGGGGGAGTTGTTTGTGTGTGTGTGTGTTGGGGAAGGGGGGCGAGGTGTTGTGTAGGGGGTTGAAGTGGGACGTGTTTGTGTTTGTTAGTGTGTTTGCGTGTGTTTGTGGGGGAGAGAAAGAGAGAGAGAGAGAGAGAGAGAGAGTGTGTGTGTGTGTGTGTGTATGTGTGTGTGTGTGTGTGTGTGTGCACGCTTAAAACATCTTTTCCACAGGATTTTTTTTCATTGTTATTGTTATTAATCTTGTTATTGTTCTCATCATCAACATCATCATCGTAATTGTTATCATTGTTATTGTTCTTATTGTTGTTCTTGTTGTTGTTCTTGTCTTTGTTCTGTTGTTGTTGTTATAATTATCATTATCATCAATACCATTATCATCATTGTCATCATCATCATCATCACTATCATCATCATACCAACAACACTGAGGTGACACACGTGTTGGTCCACAGGGTCCCGCCAGGTGGAGGAGCTGAGAAAGGAGCTGCAGGAGCTGACGGCCATGGTTGCCAAGACGACGGGGGAGAAGCAGCAGCTGGAGTTTGAGAACGAGTCCCTGCAGTCCCGGCTGTCCATGCTGGAGACACAAGCAGGCCGCCCCACAAACGCTGCCGATGACCAGAAGGTCAAGGCCAAACAAGAGGAGCTGGAGAAGCGCGTCCAGGAGCTGGAGAGAGATAAGCAAGGACTTCAGGACAAGCTGAAGGCTGCGGATTCCGCGCACACGGAGAAACTGGCCTCTGTCCTGTACAATCAAAACAACTCTGTGTCCCAGCTGACTGACTTGAAGAACTCGAACAAATCTCTGGAGAGGACCGTGGAGAAACTCCAGGCGGAGAACAAGGAGCTGGCACGAAGCATGGAGCAGAAACGCTCCGAGCTTGACGAACTGATGAGAGCCATGAAGACAGAGACGAAAGGTGAGTCAGAGCTGAAAGAAGCTAACCAGGAGCTGGAGTTCGCCAGGAGGAAAATCGAGGACATCACAAAGGAGCTGAAGCAGGTGAAGACCAAGAACGAGATGCTGGAGAAAGAGAACGACGACACCAAAGGCACTCTACGCCTGAAGGAGTCCGAATCCAAAGGCCTCAAGGCCAACACTGACGAGAAAGACACACAGATCGCAGAGCTGAAGCGGCAGACGGACTCTCTGAAGCGGAACGTCAAACGTCTGGAGACTGACCTGGAGGAAGCCAGACAGCTGGAGAAGGATACCGCCAACATGAAGGCCAGGATCCGGTCCCTGAAGACTGAGATCGAAGACAGCCTGACAGCCAACCAGAAAATGAAGGAGGAGCGAGCAGAGTCCAAACTGCAAGCAGAGCGCGCGAACCGAGAGCTGGCCTCGACCACCGAGGCACTGACGGAGTCCCGACGCCTCCTGAAGAAGCTGGAGGGAGAGCGGGAGACGAGAGGCAAGTTGGAGGAGGAGCTGAAGCTGTGCAAGGAACGGGCAGCTGGACTGGAACGCAGCGCCCAGGACGTGGCGGCCCGTAAAGAGCAGTGGAAGAAGAAGATGGAGGAGGAGCTCAAAGGGAGAAAACAGCGGGAGCTGGAGCTGGAGCGTCAGACCAAAGACCTGAACGCCAGGAACGAGCAGCTGAAGACGAAGATCCGGCAGCTGGAAAAGAACCACGAGGAGGCGGTCAACAGCCGTACCAACCTGACGGACCTGGAGACCCTCAGCAAGAAACAGGCCGAGGAGAACAAACGGCTTCGGCAGGCGCTGGCGGAGAAGACGATGGAGGTGGCCCGGCACGAGGCTGAGCGGAGCTCCCTGGTGAAACGCGTGGACACCTTGGAGCGGCACCAGAGGGCCTCGGACGTGGACAGGCGGCAGCTGAAGGGCTGGGTGGACAATGCTCAGGAAATGTACGCCTCTGTCCCCGCCCCTTCCCAGTACGCCTTCCACCAGCACTCGCAGGATGATGTCAACCACCCTTCGGGACCGTCTTTCTCCTCAAACCCCCACCCCGCAAGAAGGCAGGCCACCCACACACATCCTTATCAAGGTAGAAGGGAGGGTACTCACACTCATCCTCAAGGTAGAAGGGAGGAAACTCACACTCAGCCTTATCAAGGTAGAAGAGAGAGTACACACACTCATCCTCATCAAGGAAGGAACGAAGTTTCACACACTCATCCTCATCAAGGCAGAGGCGAGGTGGTCCCCACCCACCCTCACCAGACCAGAAGCGGGGGAGGGGGTGTGGGGAGACGGAAGAGGACACAGCGTCACCTGCAGCAGGACCGACAGAACCAACTGAACAGGAGCTGGGAGGACATGAACACGCACCACCTGAGGCATGAGCACGACGAGAGTCAGAGGACCACCCCGGGTAGTCTACCCGTCATCCTGGACTCCAGGATCCTGCCCAGCTCTGGCCCCAGCCCCCCGGGGTATTTCGACCTGTACAAGAACAAGATGAAGCTGCTCCGTGAACGGAAGTGGTGAAACACTGAACGACCTCTCGTGTTCGTTGATTTGTGGATTGCCATGTTCGGTGATGGGGGCGCCGTGGGTGAATCGGTCAGGCGTTGGAACTCTGATCCAGTGTTCACCAGTGACCGGAGCTCGAGATCGGCCCCGTTTCGGTATGGTTTTGTGTCCTTGGGAAAGACCTTACTGCACTCCGCTTTTCTTCACAACACCCAGGTGTGAATGGGTACCTGACTTCGGTTGGGGAAGGTTCTAACGGTGGATGGAGAGAACTGGGCCCCGCCTTTACATGCAAAGCCCTAGACACAGTGGATTCACAATGGCCTCAAAATACTGTGGGGCTTTTAACTTTTTTTTTATATAAACATAAACAAATTTGGTAGGCTCTCAAGGCCTCTGGTGAGCGCGTTGAGTCTATGGGCAGGTCATCTTTGCTCCGCCTTGGGCCCCGATCCCGCCAGCCTCTTTCTGTTTTCATATAAAGCAGATGTGGTTGTGGCCTACATGCTTCAGTCCAC
Organism: Babylonia areolata; assembly: GCF_041734735.1. NCBI lineage: Eukaryota > Metazoa > Mollusca > Gastropoda > Neogastropoda > Buccinidae > Babylonia > Babylonia areolata. The sequence continues at coordinate 56,428,192 of NC_134893.1, read as the reverse complement.
GACCTTTGACGCCTCCTTGAAACCGAAACTGAACCTGAAACAAGTGATCGTCCCACTCTGTT
>NC_134893.1:56423130-56425630 GCF_041734735.1 Babylonia areolata | reverse complement strand
GCTGTGCATGAATCAGGCGTCTGTGACTGTTTTCGGGAGGGGGGGGGGTGGTAGCACGTGGAAAGAAGGAAGAAAAAGAAAACGAAATGCAGCTGCTCTCAATAGTGGTCCATGAATCAGTTTTAACTCTTTCCTTACAAACGACAAAAGCGGCGATGATGTTGACAGCGTTTCACAAGCGGAAGGTTCTCACATTGAAGAGGTAAATGAAGACAAAGAATACTGTAATTCTAACGAGGAAAACTATAGGCAGGGCCATTCAGACACCCACTGGACTAAGCTGGGGTCTCTGTGGGGGAGAGGAAGGGATAAGAATGTTTGGCCATCCCCAATGAGTCAAAATGAATCAGTACTTTTAAGTAATCCTCGGTGGTGGTCCATGGGGAATAATTCAGTAAGCCTCGGTGGTGGTCCATGGGGAATAATTCAGTAAGCTTCGGTGGTGGTCCATGGGGAATAATTCAGTAAGCCTCGGTGGTGGTCCATGGGGAATAATTCAGTAAGCCTCGGTGGTGGTCCATGGGGAATAATTCAGTAAGCGTCGGTGGTGGTCCATGGGGAATAATTCAGTAAAAACTGGCGTCTGTGGCTCTTTGTCGGCGAAATCTCGTTGAAAAAAAAAAGAAAAGTGCAAAAAAAAAATGATTATGATAATTTACTTATTAAAAGGAAAACAAAGCTACCCATGGGAGATAATTCGTTTAAATCGAAACTGTTTAGAACCATGGTTTTTTCCCCTGTCGCAAGGTTGATTGGGGGGTGCGGAGGTGGTGGTGTTGGTGGTTGTTTAATTTTCCAAATCGGATGTCAGGGTGGTGCTGGGCGGGTGGTGGTGGTAAACACAGCGGAAACTCACTCTTTCATTGCAGTTATCTTCTTTCTGTCTTTTCTTTCTGTCAGACAATCGGTCGATGTTCTTTCTTGCAACCTTTCTTTCTTTCCTCTATCATTTTTCCCTTCCATTCTTTACTTTTTTCTTCCTCTCTTTTTATCTGTCTGTCCGTGCATCTGTCTATATCTTTTCTCCCACTATGTACACCAAACAGCTAAGGATGACACAGGTTCACCAGGCAGTGTTAGAACAACAATGTGGAGCCGTGGCCCAGTGGTAATGCACCCGGACTAGGAAGCGAGCGTCCACGGGTTTGAGTCCCAGTTACGTACCGGGATTTTTATTCATCTCATCCCCCTTCCCACCTGCCCCCTGCAATCCTTCCTTCCCCCCCCTCTGCCCCATTTGGCCTCGAGTTGTAGTCTGGGTCCTTGCTATTCGGAAGAAACGAAAATTATAGGCTGTCCTGTGTACAGCATGCGCTTGGCGCACATGAAAGACCCCACGGCAACAAAAGAGCTGTACCTGGCATAATTCTGTAGAAAACCACGGCAACAAAAGAGTTGTACCTGGCATAATTCTGTAGAAAACCACGGCAACAAAAGAGCTGTACCTGAACATAATTATGTAGAAACAAGAAACGAAAAGACTTGTCTCTGGCATAATCTCTTACAAAACCAAAGGCGAAAAATGACAGCGTTCACCGGGCTAATTTGTAGAAAAACGAAAAAAGATACTGTAATTCTAAGAAAAACCAAACAGGCACAACAAGATAGCTGTATCTTGGGATAAGTGTAGAATTAATCCATGCAGATCAAAAGAATGTACCGTTTAAGTTCGTGTGAAAGATCCAGGGAAAAAAGTAGCTGTAGCCGGGAATAATTCGTAGAAACCTCGGGTGGCAGGAATAATAGTGTCGGGGGCCATAATTAATTCAGAAAAGCCTCGGCATGAGTGTCCATGAATAATTCGTAGCTCGTGTGAACCAGGGCGAAACAAAAATGGCTGTGCCTGGCAAATCTGTTGAAAAAAAAAGGAAAAAAGATGATTATGATAATTACTTATAAACACGGCAAAAAAAGCTGACCATGGGATAATTCGGTAAATCGAAAGTTAGCTGTACCTGGCATAATTCTGTAGAAAACCACGGCAACAAAAGAGCTGTACCTGGCATAATTCTGTAGAAAACCATGGCAACAAAAGAGCTGTACCTGGCATAATTCTGTAGAAAACCATGGCAACAAAAGAGCTGTACCTGGCATAATTCTGTAGAAAACCACGGCAACAAAAGAGCTGTACCTGGCATAATTCTGTAGAAAAACCACGGCAACAAAAGAGCTGTACCTGGCATAATTCTGTAGAAAACCACGGCAACAAAAGAGTTGTACCTGGCATAATTCTGTAGAAAACCACGGCAACAAAAGAGCTGTACCTGGCATAATTCTGTAGAAAAACCATGGCAACAAAAGAGCTGTACCTGGCATAATTCTGTGGAAAAACATCATTACAGTAAAACAAATACACTTGCAGACAGAATGAAAAGAGAAAAGGGGTGGCGTGGCACTTCCCCCGAAAAAGAACAGTCCGATCTTCACAGAGAGAATATAATACAATACAATACGACACGACACGACACGATACGATGCAATACAATACAAGGCAACGCAA
>NC_134893.1:56395630-56415630 GCF_041734735.1 Babylonia areolata | reverse complement strand
GGTGCCAGGAGTGGAATGGACAGACATCGTGAGGCTGATGTCATGTACAGGCGTGTGGTGTGTGTGTGTGTGTGTGTGTGTGTGTGTGTGTGTGTGTGTGTGTGTGTGTGTGTGTATGATGGTCTTGAAAGGGTCTTGGTGGTCGACGGGGTGAAAATCCATCATCACCACCATCATTATCGTCGTCGCCTTCATCATCATCACCATCGTTGTCGTCATCATCATGATTAGCATCATTATCATCATCATCGTCATCATCATCGTCATCATCATCACCATCATCATCACTACCACAGCCAATATAATCATCACCATCATCATCGTCCTCGTCGTCGTCGTTGACGTCTTTGTCATCAAAAACCATCATCATCATCACGACCATTATCCCCACCATCACTGCCACCATCGCCATCATCAAAAAACAAAAGTAAACCAAAAAAATGTATATATTTTGTTACACTACAAAATTCATGAGAAGAATGTTAGGAAGATAACTCTTTTTTTAACCATATTAAATGACGATGTGGATTTCAAGAAATATATAAGAGAAGTGCACATTAGAATATTTTATGGGGGGCCGGGGGGATTAAAAGGAAGTCATGACAAATACAAGTAGCACATGTCAAATGGTTAAAGACAGTATCTGGTTGGATCTTCCTCTTCTTCGTTCGTGGGCTGCGTTCACTTGTATGTACACGAAGGGACTTTTAAATATATGGCCCTTTTTACCCCGCCATGTAGGCAGCCATACTCCGTTTTCGGGGGTGTGCATGCTGGGGCATGTTGTTGTTTCCATAACCCAACGAATCTGGTTGGATCGAATCGTCAGAAAACATTTTCAGACACCTCTCTCCCGTGACGAGCCTGGCCACACAGAACACGATCAAACAGATTGTTCAAGCGTTAGCTTTCTTTGAAAACATCAGCTGTATTTGTATTTGTATTTCTTCTTATCACAACAGATTTCTCTGTGTGAAATTCGGGCTGCTCTGCCCAAGGAGAGCGCGTCGCTACACTACAGCGCCAGCCCGAATTTCACACAGAGAAATCTGTTGTGATAAAAAGAAATACAAATACAGACAAATTATGCCGTATTTTGTTGAGCTTTTATGAAAGTAATGTCTACATCGCCGTGGTATATTTTAACAGAAACTGGGTTTGATTCTGTCTGGGATTCACTATCATTTTCCAACAAAAATAGTTTACGTTTGAATGTCAGACAAGAATTGCAAAATGATTGTAATCGAATGTGGCTTAACGCCTTGGAAAAAATAATGAATTCGAATATAGTTAAAGAAACTTTATAACTGCTTTTGGAAGAGAAAAATATATGTCCAGTTTAACCAGTTGTTACATCTTATAATAAATGCAGTTCAGATTTAGTAATCATAAAAGCTGCTGAGACTGGTAGCCGTCACAATATCCCCCGTGAATTGCGTACTTGTCGTAAATGTGATATAAGTGTGATTAGAGACTTCTTCTTCTTCTTCTTCTGCGTTCGTGGGCTTCAACTCCCACGTTCACTCGTATATACGCGAGTGGGCTTTTTACGTGTATGACTGTTTTTACCCCGCCATGTAGGCAGCCATACTCCGCTTTCGGGGGTGTGCATGCTGGGTATGTTCTTGTTTCCATAACCCACCGAACGCTGACATGGATTACAGGATCTTTTAGCGTGCGTATTTGATCTTATGCTTGCTTATACACACGAAGGGGGTTCAGGCACTGGCAGGTCTGCACATATGTTGACCTGGGAGATCGTAAAAATCTCCACCCTTTACCCACCAGGCGCCGTCACCGTGATTCGAACCCGGGACCCTCAGATCGGCACCCGTCAAGATTAGAGACGAATTCTTTTTTTTCTTTTCTTTTTTTCTTTTTTTTCTTTTTTTTTTGTGGAATGCCCAAGTCTGCAGGTCTACGAAATGAATCCGTTCCAAAGAAATATTTGAATCTAAAATCAGTTTTTAAATTTTACAGTTTGTTGAAGCAGGGAGTATATTTAAAAGTGGGGAAATTCAACAAAATGGAAAAGATTACAAGATGGTACAATGGCAGTTTGTTTTTATCATCAATTTCACTGTTTTAACTGCTGCTTGCATTTTCAATTTTTGATGTATAATACCAATGTTGTTACTTTATATCCTCAGTACCACAACAGAGGTCAAAGGATTAGATATTCTTGATGTGTGTGTGTGTGTTTGTGTGTGTGTGTGTGTGCGCGCGCGCGCGTGTGTGTGTGTGTGCGTGCGTGCGTGCGTGCGTGTGTGTGTGTGTGTGTGTTGCGAGTCGGTCGACCTTGCTACACTGAAAACAAGGACAGTGCCTTTATCTTACACCTTGGTTCTTACCGTCACTTAAGTCCTTTTGCACTGCGGAAAACGTCAGTTTTTCTGTCTTTCGTTGGTCGTTCAACTTTAACACTGCAAACACTATCAGTGACAGTGCGTCAAGATGGGCCACGAACATGTTGTGTGGGGGTTCCTGTTATTTGAACTCACAACATCATAACTGAGAGCTCGGTGTTCTACCGATTGTGCCAGCCAACCAACAATTGTGAATCTCTGTCTTTGTCTCTGTCTGTCTGTCTGTCTGTCTGTCTCTCCTTCTCTCTCTCTCTCTCTCTCTCTCTCTCTCTCTCTCTCTCTCTCTCTCTCTCTGAAGGTCATGTAGATTGTGGTGTACCGCAAGGGTCTATTCTTGGACCTCTACTCTTTTGCATCTATATAAATGACTTGCCGATGCACATATCACCTGGCAACGTCATCTGCGATCTGTTCGCTGATGACAGTTCTCTTCATTGTAGTGACACCAACATCGCTGTTGTACAATCATCGCTACAACAGGGAATAAATGACATCTTAGACTGGTGTTACCAGAATCATATGGAACTTAACCCACATAAGACAAAAAGTATGGCACTGACATCCAGACAAAAACACCAACGTAAGCCTCTCACTCTAAAACTTGAGGTAAACAAGAACCCAGTTGAACAAGTTTGTGAGCACCGCGTTCTTGGGGTAATAATTGATAAAGAACTAAACTGGCAAGCTCATATTTACCATGTCTGCAAACAGTTAGCTCGCAATCTGTTCTTACTCAATAAACTTAGACATTATGTCGATGCTCCAACCCGCAAATTATTCTTCGGGGCACATTGTCTTTCTCATATCAATTATGCATCTACAATCTGGAGCAATGCCAGTCACAACCAGCTCAAAAAAATTAACTCATTACATAGACGAGCAGCTAAACTTATTCTACCCGACCACTCACTATCAACAGATGAGAAATTAACAAAACTGGAAATATTACCACTGTACAAGCAATTTGAATACAATAGAATGGTCCTCATGTTCAAAGTACACAACCATATGTCACCACCGTACCTCAGTGAATTTGTTCAAAGGGCAACAGAGCGTTACGATTCAGATAATTATATTCTGCCTCGTGTGCGCATTGACTTGTACAAATCTAGCTTTGCATTTTTTGGACCATCTATTTGGAACTCTCTTCCTACGTTCGTCAAGACAGGCGATTCATTATCGTCCTTCAAATCAAGGGTACGAAAATTTCTGCTCCACAAACAATAGACCCCCAAACCAAATATAACCGGCCTAAACACATCATGCCCTTTGTGAAATGTATGCGCTGTCTATTCTTTTACGTACACTAACGTGTTTCATCTTATTTTCAACCTTTTGTGATTTTTATGTATTACATGCAAGCTATTGATTGGATGTTATTGCCTGCCACATCAGCGTCAGGTTTCTCATCACCGTTGTATATGTACAGTGATATAACTATATTTCTCTGCTCTGTTTATATATTTTCATTTCAGTCGTGCCTCTTTCCTGTATTCTGTGTGGTGATTAATTTGACAGTCTTAATAACCCCTTTACTTCTTGATTTTTTTTTCTTTTCTTTTTTTCAATATCTGCTATTGTACTACAATGTGATCTGTAATGTACTACAATATGATTTGATACCTAATTATGTTTATGTATACATATGCATACATATCTGTATGTACATGTAGACATATGCATGCATGTGGGTATATGTGCAAATATGTATATGCATAAGGGTGTGTGTGTTTGGGGATGAGTGTGTGCATATGTGTGTGGGTGGGTGGGAGTGAGTGTGTGACAGTGTTCCCTTCATTATACTTTTTATGATGATGATGGTCCGTTGATTAGTATTATAATCATCATTAGTAGTAGTAGTAGTAGTAGTGGTAGTGGTAGTGGTGGTATTTACTATTATTATTATTATTGTTGTGTCTTATCGTTACTGTTTTTGTTGTCACAAGGACAGATTGGAAGACTAGGCAATGCCTAAAATCTTTATCCTTGAGTAATAAAGTTTTTGAATCTTGAATCTTGAATCTCTTTCTCGTGTTTCTCGTGTTTCTTTCTCTCGTTATCTCTGTGTCTGTGTGTCTCTGTCTCTCTCTGTCTCTGTCTCTATCTCTCTGTTTCTCTCTCTCTCTCTCTCTCTCTCTCTCTCTCTCTCTCTCTCTACTGCCTATTTCCTCTTTCTCACTGTCTTTCTATGTTATATGTCCTTGTCCTTTCTCTTTCCCTTCCTCTGTCTCCACAGTCTCCACTTCCGCCTCCTTCTCTCCCTCGCTGTCTCTCCCGTCTCTTTCTTTTCCTTCTTTTCCTTCTTCTTCTTCTTTATGTGTGTGTGTGTGTGTGTGTGTGTGTGTGTGTGTGTGTGTGTGTGTGTGTGTGTGTCCTGTCCCCATTCTGTTTCCTTCTTCATGTTTCTTTTCATACATAACCCCCTCTCTCTCTCTCTCTCTCTCTCTCTCTCTCTCTCTCTCTCTCTCTCTGTATATATATTTTAAATGTATTTTTCTTTGTCTAGTAGTGCCCTTTCTTATAATCATCACGAAACTTTTCAAGAAAATGAAATCAGAACATTTCACCGATGATTAATCACTTTTTTTTCTGTCTGTGTGGTGGGTTGAAATTATCAGAAGAAAACAAAAGGCCAACAGAAAAAACCTTTGCGTCAAACTATCCGGTGTATGACCTACTTCCCCAAATAACTGCCCACCCGTCCTACTGAACCCCCGGTCACCATCACAAAGGCACCACCCCGTTGTGATCGGAAATTATACTTTGCCAAAAGACATTATTCTCTTGTCTTTCATCTCTACTTTCATTACCTATCTTGTCACATTACATTTATGCCTATAACAGTATCCTTCAAGATCGTTTCCTCTTAGTATGTCTATGGGGAAAGATTATCACCGTACGAATTATATAGCGAACAGTTTTTTTCGATCTTTACCATTATTTTCATTTCTTATTTCTGACTCAGCACAAAGTTGTATGCTTTATTGCTTTGAGAAAATACAAATCCATTACTGCTAACATCAAAAAATGGTAGACCTACGTCAGTGTTGGCAATGCAAATGACTTTTTTCTTCTTCTTTTTTTTTTTTTTTTTTGCCTTGCTTTGAGAAAATACAAATTCATTACTGCTAACCACAAAAAAATGGTAGACCTACGTCAATGTGGGCAATGCAAATGACTTTTTTTTCTTTTCTTTTTTTTTTTTCTTTTTTTTTGCGACTGAACGTTCTACTACTGTTGGGCTGGAACACTCAATTTCATTGTATTCTTCTTCTTCTTCTTTTTCTTCGTTCGTGGGCTGCAACTCCCACGTTCACTCGTATGTACACGAGTGGGCTTTTACGTGTGTGACCGTTTTTCCCCGCCATGTAGGCAGCCATACTCCGTTTTTGGGGATGTGCATGCTGAGTATGTTCTTGTTTCCATAACCCACCAAACGCTGACATGGATTACAGGATCTTTAACGTGCGTATGTAATCGGCTGCTTGCGTATACATAAGAAGGGTTTTCAGGCACAAGCAGGCCTGCACATTATGTTGACCTGGGAGATCGGAAAAATCTCCATCCTTTACCCATCAGGCGCCGTTACCGAGATTCGAACCCGGTACCCTCAGATTGAAAGTCCAACGCTTTAACCACTCGGCTATTGCGCCCGTCAGTTTAACTGTCTAATGCGATGCATTTCACCAGTACGCTGTTGCACAAGATTATCAGTCACTAATACCACCAAGGTGCTGAAGAAAAGGACCCAGACAAGACCTGCTGTGAGAAAAGTCATTTCAGGAATGGCGGCACAGTTTAGTGTCGTGGTTATATATAACAGATAGCCCAGCAAATATCAGTTTAGTGTCGTGGTTATGTATAATAGATAGCCCAGCAAATATCAGTTTAGTGTCGTGGTTATGTATAATAGATAGCCCAGCAAATATCAGTTTAGTGTCGTGGTTATGTATAATAGATAGCCCAGTAAACATCAGTTTAGTGTCGTGGTTATGTATAATAGATAGCCCAGCAAATATCAGTTTAGTGTCGTGGTTATGTATAATAGATAGCCCAGCAAATATCAGTTTAGTGTCGTGGTTATGTATAATAGATAGCCCCGCAAATATCAGTTTAGTGTCGTGGTTATGTATAATAGATAGCCCAGCAAACATCAGTTTAGTATCGTGGTTATGTATAATAGATAGCTCAGCAAATATCAGTTTAGTGTCGTGGATATATATAACAGTTAGTCCAACAAACATCAGTTTAGTGTCGTGGTTATGTATAATAGATAGCCCAAAAAACATCAGTTTAGTGTCGTGGTTATGTTTAATAGATAGCCGAACAAACATCAGTTTAGTATCGTGGTTATGTGTAATAGATAGCCCAACAAACGTCAGTTTAGTGTCGTGGTTATGTATAACAGAAAAACCCCAGCAAATATCAGCTTAGTGTTGTGGTTATGTATAATAGATAGCCCAGCAAATATCAGTTTAGTGTCGTGGTTATGTATAATAGATAGCCCAGCAAACATCAGTTTAGTGTCGTGGTTATGTATAATAGATAGCCCAGTAAACATCAGTTTAGTGTCGTGGTTATGTATAATAGATAGCCCAGTAAACATCAGTTTAGTGTCGTGGTTATGTATAACAGATAGCCCAGTAAACATCAGTTTGGTGTCGTGCTTATGTATAATAGATAGCCCAGTAAACATCAGTTTAGTGTCGTGGTTATGTTTAATAGATAGCCGAACAAACATCAGTTTGGTGTCATGGTTATGTATAATAGATAGCCCAGTAAACATCAGTTTAGTGTCGTGGTTATGTATAATAGATAGCCCAGTAAACATCAGTTTAGTGTCGTAGTTATGTATAATAGATAGCCCAGTAAACATCAGTTTGGTGTCGTGGTTAAGTATAATAGATAGCCCAGTAAACATCAGCTTAGTGTTGTGGTTATGTATAATAGATAGCCCAGTAAACAGCAGTTTGGTGTCGTGGTAATGTTTTATAGACAGCCCAACAAACATCAGTTTGGTGTCGTGGTAATGTTTTATAGACAGCCCAACAAACAGCAGGTCTCATGGCCCTGTGCGTGTCACACCATAAAAAAAAGGAAGAAGAAGAAACTACAATTAATGGATGCGAGGGATGAACTCCACATGATCTAAATGACTAAATAACTGTTACTTCTGATTAACCAACAGCCGATCTTTTTCTAATTCAGACGCCCACTGTTCTTAAATGTATTTACGAAGTATGGCCCAGAAGCCGAAAATAACACCCTTCTATCCTTTTCTAATAGGTTTCCTTTTTTTTCAGAGACAGGAAATGGATCACAGGAACAAAGAAGAAACGATAGAAATGACAAAACATGGTTGAAGCTTTAGCCTCAGACACAAAAAATCCAGTCCAATAATCCCAGCACTGAAGTAAAGTCAGTAGCAACTCATCCAAAAGAAATTAACCCTTACCAAAAAACCGGAAGACAAAAGGTAAATTTTTATCCCCATTATGGAGATGTTTGGTTCATAACAACCACAGTTTTGAAAGTAAAGGATATTGATAAAACGAAAACAGAACTGTATTTATTATTAAAACAATTTAAAAGACTAACCAGAAACCGTTTCTTTCAGAAGGGCTTCAGAAAACATTACTTTCGGCAGCTCTTCAGAAAACAATTTCTTTCGATAGCTTTGCCCAACCACGGTTTTGCAAGTAAAGGATTAAAAAAAGAAAACAGAATTATAATTTTTTTAAAAGACAAACCAGAAAACCGTTTCTTTCAGAAGCGCTTCAGAAAACACTATTTTGAGGAGCTCTTCAGAAAAAAAAATCCTTCAGGACCTCCTCAGAAAACAATTCCTTTCAAGAGCTTTGCCCAAACCCTGTTCCTTCAAGAGCTCTTCCCCCTCCACAGTCAGCCCCTCAACAGTTTCCATCCCGCACCTTCCGCTTCCAGCACAACGGATTCCACTCGTTTCTGTCCAGAAATAGTTTGCCTGCAACAGCCTCAGGCAGTCCCATCCACGATGGGAATGTATGTGATCTGATAGACAACCCTCGTTCTCACTTACCGTGATCCCGCTGCACCCCATTTGTACAAGACAAAGGGTTCCTCTTATCACCAGCGTTACTACAGGCCTTGCTGTGCAGTTATTATCATTCCTTTTTGTTTTTATTTACATATTTGTTCAACTCCGTGAAACACACACAGAGATTTAACCTTCGGAACTTTTTATTTCTTCATCCGAATTGACACCTAGAGAAAGTGAGTTCGAACTACAAGGAGAGGTGCAAGTGAAGGCATATCTACAGGATCCGGTAAGGTGAAATAATTATGATAGTAATAATGATAATAACTGGACATTTATCAGCGCTTTGCTCATTGCACAAAGCGCTTTACAATCCACTCATGATGACAGCAACTAACACTCCTTTGTTTTTAATTTTAAGCGCACAAGATCCAGCGCTATATAAATACCATTATTATTATTATTATTAATTTAGAAAGATAATGAGTGGTCGTGAGGTAGCCACAGTTAAGAACGGTATTTTAAGTTGTGGTTGTTTTTTCTAATACCCTACCCATACACCATACGTTTCCAATGGCCATGCTTAAAACAATCCTCCAAAGAACTGTTGAGGGAGGGAGACGGAGGGGAAAACAGGAAAAAACTATATACTGACAACTTTGCAGAATGGACGGGAAAACCATCCACAGGCTTTGACGCACAACCAGCAGACCTGGAGGAGTCTAGTGAGCAGTTCTTGTCTGCGGTGCCCCAATTACTTCACGGAGTGATGGAGAGGAGAGAGAAGAAGAAGACGCCCGCGCAAGATTCAGCCGGCCAGCCAACCTTCCTAGTGACACTGGAAAATATTGCAGCCTTCAGCCGTCCAAGATGTGCGAAAATCTCATCCCATTCCGTTACTCAGAATCAGAGCTTTTTTTTCGTTTTTTCGTTTATTTATTTATCGTCTGTTCATCAAAGATGATGAAATTAACATGTGCTATTCTCAGAGATGGCACCACATCTGACTCCTGGACAACAAGAAAGTACAATGATCGTCAGAATGTCCTTGCTGTGATCTGATCCAACTGGATGTACTGACATCTGGCTGTACTGACAGAACAACTACCGAAGGCCAAAGGTCATCTGGACAGCTGTCTGTTCAAATCATCTTCTGCTATTTCTATATATTAGAGACATATTCCATGTGGATAAAACGCAGACCCTATATACGCCAGTCCCACTGATCATCCACCGTGAATCACATTTCTGCGCTAGACAGCTGATAAAGAGATAAATTAGATCAACTTAGGTCATCATCAGTACGAGAAAACAAAAATGGTGAATAAATGAATAGATAAATAAACAAACAAATAAATAAATAAGAACAGAAAACTGAATTCCATCAAAAATTTAAGAACGGAATTCCGAAGGCAACAAAACGTAAAGATACAAGAAAAAATATAAAGAAAGAAAGAAAAACGTCTACACGATTTGAAAACGAAGGCACCGAATGCAGTTGCGCTGTCGTGAAAACCACCCTCGCTGCAGGCTACAATCTATCCATTCAGGCTGAAATGAAATGCCGGAGGGAGGTGTACACGGGAAAGAAGCACACCTCATCTCATCTCGGAACAGATCGAAATTCTAAAAAGAAAACAGGATCCAATAGATCGAATTTTTTCACTGCCTTTGGAAAATCTGTGTGTGAGAGAGAGGGGGGGGGGGGTTCACGAGGGAAATGGAAGAAGCATGCATGTGCTTTAATACATCCACCCACTGCAATTCATCATACTGTCTCCGACTTTGAACTGATTTCAGTCTGACTTGAGTTTACAGAAAATTGCTAGCCTGGTATCCCAATAGAGACATTCATTTGGAAGGGGCATTTTACCCTTCGTTGCTGCCATAAACTCTTTTTGTTCCCGAGTTTTTAATACTTTGACTTTCGAGTGTGTAACTGAGAACAATCAACGTGAACATCGATCTTGTTTAACCCAGTGATTTGCTGAATCGTCAGATAAATCAAAAGTGGGCGTCCAAAGGTGACAGCCATGCGTGGAATCTTGTTCAGTTTCTTGATTTTTTGTAGTGTAAAACATTTTCTTGTCAAAATAAGGTTTCGCATATTAAAAATAATAAATAACCTCGGCACAAATGCAAAGATAACGTACGGATTGTTCTTCAACAAAATGTAGAATGACAGCTCCCAGCGCGATGAAGTGATATGTTTCATTTACTTCACTGCTTATATGACATAAATTTTGAAAATGACAATTCGTCACACTCTGAACTTTGATTCCTATTCCAAACAAACAGGAACCACACGCGTTTTGCACCAGATACTTTCATTCTCAAACTCCCATTTCAGCCAAATAGCTAATGCATGTAAATCTCGAATAAAGGTCTCTGATATCGACTGAACATACCTATTTGTGGGACCACACGCTTTCCAGTCGAGCAGCTCGAGGTCAAAAGTAATCTGTTAAAATTTGATCGAAAGTTTTCCCCAGAATCCTAGGACCACACTGCGTGTGAGTCGCATGAGAGAAGCAATGGAAACCACTACCTGTCTTAAATTTTGGAACTTCTGTGCATGCATTGCAAAAACCTATTTTATTCTGTATCTTTCAGCCACTGTTCCCTTCTCTGTCTCTTTCATTTCTGAGGCCGATTCTTCCAGTGCTTCTTTTCGGAGATCATGCTGTTTCACCTCCACGACACTTTAGAGGGATGATTGTAATCATGCTGTTTCACCTTCACGACACTTTAGAGGGACGATTATAATCATGCTGTTTCACCTTCACGACACTTTAGAGGGATGATTATAATCATGCTGTTTCACCTCCACGACACTTTAGAGGGATGATTATAATCATGCTGTTTCACCTCCACGACACTTTAGAGGGATGGTTATAATCATGCTGTTTCACCTCCACGACACTTTAGAGGGATGATTATAATCATGCTGTTTCACCTTCACGACACTTTAGAGGGATGGTTATAATCATGCTGTTTCACCTCCACGACACTTTAGAGGGATGGTTATAATCATGCTGTTTCACCTCCACGACACTTTAGAGGGATGATTATAATCATGCTGCGTTCTTTTTGCCCCTTTGAAAAGGTTTTCTTTTCTGTTTTAAATAAATAAGGGATAAGAATCCCATGGGGTTTTGCTGGCCATTGAGGTGGTGAACTCATTTCCCCTGTGTCTAGGGCTTGGTACAGGAAGGCGGGCCCCAATCTCTTCTCACGCCGGTTAGGCCTTTCCCGACGAAGGTCAGGTTCCCATTCACACCTTTGTGGAGTGAGGAAAATCGGAAGTAAGTGCCTTTCCAAAGGATACACCACCATGCTGAAACGGGGCCTAGAACCCTGATCTCTGGTGAACATAATGGATCGGAAGTCCAACGTCTATCTGATTCTGCCACGGCGCCTCTTACTTCGTCTCGCGTTCAACAAACCTTCAGACAGGACACATTGCTTCAAACCTTCAGACAGGACACATTGCTTCAAACCTTCAGACAGGGCACAGTGCTTCAAACCTTCAGACAGGACGCATTGCTTCCTCCACTGATGATTTGTTAAATAAACTTTCAGACAGGACACATTGTTTCCTCCAGTGATGTTTGTTAAACAAACCTTCAGACAGGACACAGTGCTTCCTCCAGTGATGATTTGTTAAACAAACCTTCAGACAGGACACATTGTTTCAAACCTTCAGACAGGACACATTGCTTCCTCCAGTGGTGATATGTTAAACAAACCTTCAGACAGGACACATTGTTTCAGTGCTGATTTGTTAAACAAACCTTCAGACAGGACACATTGTTTCCTCCAGTGATGATTTCTTAAACAAACCTTCAGACAGGACACATTGTTTTCTCCAATGGTGATTTGTTAAACAAACCTTCACACAGGACACATTGTTTCCTCCAGTGGTGATATGTTAAACAAACCTTCAAACAGGACACATTGCTTCATCCAGCAATGATTTGCTTTCCAAGTCAAATAAAACATCTGTCAGTTTTAATGATGATAATAATGATATATTGTACTTATATGGCGCAAGCTCCCCATATAATGGGCTATATGCGCCTCACATGAGACAATACATATTCAATAGTACATTATACCACACAAGACCACATGAGGACATTTTTCCTTTGAAAGAGGACAGAGTTGATGAGTGCCGGAGTTCCAGAGGAAGAGAATTCCAGACAGAAGGTGCTTGATACTGAAAAGCCCTTTGACCAAAAATCTTTTTTGCTTTTCCCAGATTTAGTTGTTTTTCTTCGTTCTCCTTTGTGGCAGGTATGTATTGGGTTTTTGATTTTGATTTCTCTGATATCTATATTCAACCTCCGTTCTGTTCGTATTATTCATCAGGCGAGTCTGTTGTGACGGAACAATATCCGTCGTGTTGCACATCTGCAGTGATGACTCATTATCGTCGTTACAGCAGAGGATCTTTCTTTCTGCATTCGTAGGCTGCAGCTCTCACGTTCATTCCTATTTACCAGGGTTTTTGACTGTGTGTGACGGTTTTCCTCCCGCCATATAGACAGCCATATTTCGTTTTCGGGGATGTGCATGCTGGGTATGGTTGTGTTTCCTGACCCACCGGTTCGTGTTTCCATAACCCACCGAACACTGACATTGATTATGCGACCTGTAAAGTGCGGAATAGATCTTTTGATGCGCATACACACCAACCGGAGTAAGGCAACAGCAAGTTTACGCATACGTTGACCTGGCAGATCGGAAAAATCTCCACCCAGAAGACTTTCGCTTCCGACCAGGCGCCGATATCGGGATTGAACTCAGGACACTCAGACTGACCAATCGGCTGTTGCGTCTGTAGCATCTGATACAATCTGTCATGGGGGCGGGGAGCGGTCGGGGGGGGGGGGGGGAAGGGGGGTTCGGAGGGACGGACAGTCGGGAAAACTGTGCGGACTGCAACCCGAACACATTCATCTTTTTCTTTTGCAGGCTGCTTCCAGGGACGTGTTTCCCGGATCAATCTTTTTTCTTTCTTCTTCTTTTTTTCCTTTTTTTTTTCGTTCTTTATAATCCGCTGTCTCCACGTTTTCCTGTGGGTGTGATTTATCACATTTCTTCTTTCATGTTAGTCTGATTTATCGCATTTCTTCTTTCATCCTGGCTACTGGTGTATTGCTTAACTGTGTTTACTGCGTTACTTTTCGGACTTTCCTCCACTTCGCGTGTCTCTTTTTTTTTAATAATTTTAAAAAGTTGGTAGTTTCTGTTGTCACTGTACATTTTTTGGGGGGTCGGGGGGGAGATGTCTTTCACTCAGACAAAACGAGTGACTTCAAACGAGAGAGATTTAAAGGAATTCCTGTACACCCATTCCTTCTTCCAAGCCACCTCCAGTCTTGGCAGAAGGTTTGATTCTTCCCCAAAGTGACATCGTCGCTACTGACTCTGGCTTTTATTCTGACCGCATGGGATTTCTTTTGTGGGCGGTAAGCTGAAACCTGTGTAAGGCAGACCTTTTTATTGACAGAGTCAGGAGACTTTTCGAATTATAGGTTGACAAACGCCTCCGCGTTTTTTTGTTTTTTTGTTTGTTTGTTTTTGGGGGGGGTCCTCATAAATGTGCCAGTCTCTTATATCCCGGGCCATCGTCAGCCCAGTTGTACTTTCTCTTTCTCAGTTGGTCCCAAGTACCATTCTGTATCGTCTTTATCGTCGAAGAGCGGAATCCGTATTTGTTGCTGTCGCTGCAAGGTCTCTTTCTTCTTACCAGACCTCTTCCGCCCTTGCAAATAGTCGGCAGTGCGGCCTCTGATGATAAAAAGAATAGGTGGAATAAGAGGGCTTGTTATTCGGCAACAAAACTGACGAAAAATTATTTATATATTTGCTTCGAACAATTGCCTTGGTTTTTTGTCTTTTTTTGTTTTTTGTTGTTGTTTTAGTGTGTGTTTTTTTGTGTGTGTTTTTTGCAATGCGTTTTGTCTTTCCTTTTTCTTTGTGTGTGTGTGTGTGTGTGTGTGTGTGTGTGTGTGTGTGTGTGTGTGTGTGTGTTGTTGTTGTTGTTGTTGTTGTTGTTGTTGTTTTGTTTGTTTGTTTGTTTATTTTGGGGCGGCGGGGCGGGGCGAGGAGGGTTAAATGCCGTTTGTTGATTGCATTGTTATCATCATCATCATTGTAAATGACTAGTGATGCATGCATATTGTTGTATTTAATTAACTGCTTGTGTTTTACGATGCGTGAATCTCTGTTTAATCAGTTGTGTGTGCGTTCGTGCCTGCGTGCGTATGTGTGTGTGTGTGACACCTCTCCCTCTCTCTCCCTCTCTCTCTCTCTCTCTCTGTTTATCACTATTTCATTCTTTTTGACCTCAAAAAGCTGCAGAAGTCTGGTCATGTATCCATGACAACATATATTTTGTTGTTGTTGTTTTAATTCATGTATCTTTTCTTTCTTTATTCTCCATTTCTATTTCTTTTCTTCTCACTTTTCCTTTACCCTTTTGAAGGCTGGATGGGGAGAAAGTATCGTTTCCTTGTCCTGTTGCCGCAGTAAACCAATTCTATTCAGTCCCCTCGCTTTCAGTAGCTGTGTGTGTGTGTGTGTGTGTGTGTGTGTGTGTGTGTGTGTGTGTGTGTGTGTGTGTGTGTGTGTGCATGTCTGTGTGTGTGTCTCTGTGAATGTGTGTGTGTGTGTGTCTGTCTGTGTATGTGTGTGTGTGCGTGTCTGTGTGTGTGTGTGTGTGTGTGTGCGTGTCTGTGTGTGTGTGTGTGTCTCTGTGTATGTGCGTGTGTGTGTGTGTGTGTGTGTTTGTGTGTGCGTGTCTGTGTGTCTGTGTGTGTGTGTGTGTGCGCGCGCGCGCGCGCGCGTGAGAGTGAGAGATTGCAAACAAAAATGAAAAGATGACAAAATAATGATTTTTTTCCAATGAAAAGATTACAAAATAAAGAACCTTTTGGGGTATATTTTTTTCCCAAAAAATTCAGAAGTACAGTCTTTCACCAGCAGCTTACAGGAGTGGCGACAGGAGACTGTATGTCGTTTTTGTCAGGGGGGCCGGACGGAGGCAAAAGATGATCCTTCCCGTCTGAGATATTTGCTCCTGGTCTGTGGTCAACTATTGAATCTTATACCACATTTCAGACAAAACTAACCCTGTGTGGAAAGCAGACATGTGGTTACCTACTCTTCTCTCTCTCTCTCTCTTTGCTTTCTGTTTACTTGCAAATTCCATTCATGACGAATGTATGCTCCATGGCTGGGCTGGGTTGGCAAAAAAAAAGTATTGTTGTAATTGTGCTTGTCTTATTTCTTCTTCTTCTTCTTCTTCTTCTTCTTCTTCTTCTTCTTTTTCTTCTTCTTCTTCTTCTTCTTCTTCTTCTTCTATAATTCTGTGAAGAATTATTTGGGCGCCGCACAAAAGAACTGGTCTGTCGGTTGTGTGTTGATGGTGAAATAAAATTTCGTTTCTTTTCGTTTCGATTCTGTGTGTGTGTGTGTGTGTTTGTGTGTGTGTGTGTGTGTGTGTGTGTGTGTGTGTGTGTGTGTGTGTGTGACATTCTCTGTGCCTCTCTCTGTCTCTCTCTCTTTCTCTCTCTCTCTCTTTCTCTGTCTTTCACGCGCGCGCGCACACACACACACACCCAACACACACACACACACGCACGCACACACACACACACACACACACACACACACACACACACACACACACACACATGCGCCCGCACATACACACACACATACGCACATTTTCTGTGCCTTATTTTTTCTGAACGGATGTCTGTCCTTGCAGATCTTCTACCTCCAGACCTCCAGTCAGAGGGCAGCGCTTGACCACTGCCAGACGCCGGACGGTCTGACATCCTCACCCAAAGACACCCCCCACGCCCACCCCCACCCCCACCCCCTCACGACCCCTTCCACCCCCCCACAGCCGTCCCCCCCCGGCCGTCCCCCCCCCCCACACACACACCCACACCCGCAACACACATACCCCACCCTACACTCACACCCACACACACCCATACCCTACAGACATCCACACACGATATACCCACCCACACACGCACGCATACACCCATACACAGAGAGAGACACAGACACACACACACACACACACACACACACACACACACACACACACACACACACACACACACACACACACGACATACCCCTTCCCCCTACACACACACACACACACACACACACACACACACACACACACACACACACACACACTACATACCCCCCCAACCCCCAAGCCCCCACCCACCCACCCCACACACACACCACCGCTACAGAATTTGGATGCTTGGTTGGAAGCAGTTCGGCGCCTGACGACAGGGCGTCGTCCAATTACCCTTCCCGTGGACGACACCAACTCGACGACAGGTCTCCACAGGACCACCAGACAGACAGAGGTCTGAAAAGGGATCACACCCCCCCCCCCCCCCCCCGGACCCCCCACCCCGACCCCCCGGGGAAGGGATGACGAGACCCTGACCGCGAGCCAATAACACAGCCCGTGATATAGACAGTTGGCCAGCCTGTTTGTTCGTTTGTAAGGCTTTTTTTTTTTTTTTTGGTTGGGTTTTTATTTTTTTGTTTTTTGATTTTTTTTTTTGTTTATTTTTATGGGGTTGGAGAAGGGTCGTATTGTATTCAGAGCGACGAGGGTCACGTGACGTCTGTGCCTCCAACAAAGGAGAGCTGTTGGAAATCACGCGGCTTTAGCGGGGTGTGAAACTGACGTGAGTGAGACGAGGACAGTCCCGATATCAGACACCGCCGTCATTATTGTAATTAAGAATTAGTAGTTTTGTCCAACACCCTCCCCCCCTCCCCCCCTCCCCGCCCCTCCCCACCCCCCCCCCCCACCCCTCTACCTCCTCCCGCGAGTGCTCCTCCTCCTCCTCCTCCTCCTTCCTTTGGTGGTGATGGTGTGGGTGTCTGTGTTCCCCTGTCACGCCCCTGTGAGAGGTTGACGCCTCTCGTTTGCATGGCGCGCGGGGGGGGGGACCGGCGTCATAACGTGATCACTGCTGTCTTCCTGGAAGAGTGATCTCCCTGTTGGTGCCTCGTCGACACCCCCCTACCCCATTCCCTGCTCCCCCACCCCCACTCCCCACCCCACCCCCCCACCCCCCCGCTCCTTCCTCCAACCACCACACTCATCCACCCACCCACTCTCCTCCGGCTCCGGCTCCGGCTCCGGCTCCACTCCATCCAAACAAACATTGAACTCCGGGCCTTTGTGAGTGTGTGTGTGTGTGTGTGTGTGTGTGTGTGTGTGTGTGTGTGTGTGTGTGTGTGACAGTTAATTTGATGTCATTATTGTGAAGAAAACAGTTCTTCCCAGTACCGTCAAGTTAACAGAACCCCCAACAAAATAAGAAGTGAAGAAGAGATGGAACAAAGGAAATAAGAATAAAAAAATTCATCAATAACTACGAAATTAACTTCCAGAAGATAAAACGTTAACTAATTAACAGACGATGAGTGCCACGTTCCCCCACACTTTGGAACAGGTCTCTGCTGCCTCTTTCCGGGGTAGCACCACCACCACCACCACCACCAACATCAAAATCAACAACGGAACCTACCCGCTTCTTCGCTCCAACCTCGACCTTGACCTCCGACCTTCAGCACTGGCACAAGGTGAAGGTCATGGGACGGACTGGAGCTCTTTCTTCAGCAACGCCAGCGGCGGTGGTAACTGGAGCTCGAGGGGTGGGGAGGGGGAACAGGAGGGGGAGGAGGAGGAGGAGGTCTTCTACCCGTTGCTGAAGCAGCCGAGTCACATGGTGCTGGTGTACGCCCTGGCCTACGGTCTGGTGACGGTGGTGGCGCTGCTGGGCAACGGGATGGTGATGGCGGTGGTGGCCCGCAAGACCAGCATGCACAGCGTCACCAACTACTTCCTGTTCAACCTGGCCTTGGCCGACCTGCTGGTGGCCGTCTTCTGCGTGCCCGTCAACCTCATCGCCAACCTCTACAACGGTGAGTGAGTCAGGTCCCTCCAGGCCCCCCCCCCCCCCCCCGGCCCCCCCAGCTCCTTGCCCATATGCATGTGGGTGTTTGGGGGTGGTGATAGGGTGGTGTGGGTGTGTGCGTGTGTGCGGGTAGGTTGTGTGTGTGTGTGTGTGTGTGTGTATAGGGCAGATGTGGGGGGGTAGGGTGTGTGTGTGTGTGTGTGTGTGTATATGCGGGTAGGGTGTTTGTATGTGTGTGTGTGTGTGTGTGAATAGAAAAGAACAGAATAATTTTTACTGTCATAAAACGTTAAAGTGTATAAGACTCAATGAAACATAAACATGAGCGTGTGTGTGTGTGTGTGTGTGTGTGTGTGTGTGTGTGTGTGTGTGTATGCGGATAGGGTGTGTGTGTGCGTGTGTGTGTGAGCGAGTAAGGGTAGTGTGTGTGTGTGTGTGTGTGTGCGGGTAGGGTGTGTAGGTGTCGGTCCGTGTGTGGGGTGTGGGTGGGGGGGTTGAGCGGGTAAGGGTAGTGTGTGTGTGTGTGCGTGTGTGTAGGTAGGGCAAATGTGTGTGTGTGTGTGTGTGGATAGGTATGTAGGGGAAGGTGAGAGGGGGAGGGGGGTCTTAGGTGGGTTTCGAGGTGTGTGTGTGTGGAGAGAGCTGAGGTGTGGGATGGGTGTGTGTGTGTGTTGGTGGTGGTGGTAAGGATGTGTAGGTGGGTGGTTGATGCTTAAGTATATATACGCCTACGTGTGTGTGTGCGTGTTTGTATTTGTATTGTATTTTGTATTTCTTTTTATCAACAGATTTCTCAGTGTGAAATTCGGACTGCTCTCACCAGGGAGAGCGCGTGGCTACACTACAACGCCACCCGTTTTTTTCCTTTTCTTTTTTTCCTGCGTGCAGTTTTATTTGTTTTCCTATCGAAGTAAGTTTTTCTACAGAATTTTGCCAGGGACAACCCTTTTGTTGCCGTGGGTTCTTCTACGTGCGCTAAGTGCATGCTACACACGAGACCTCGGTTTATCGTCTCATCCGAATGACTAGCGTCCAGACTCAAAGACTAGTGGAAGGGGAGAAAATATCGGCGACTGAGCCGTGATTCGAACCAGCGCGCTCAGATTCTCTCGCTTCGTAGGCGGACGCGTTACCTTTAGGCCATCACTCCACAGAGGTGTGTGTGTGTGTGTGTGTGTGTGTGTGTGTGTGTGTGTGTGTGTGTGTGTGTGTGTGTGTGTGTGTGTGTGTGTGTGTGTGTGTAGAAAACACAAGATAGATCCTGGTCATGCTGGCACCATTCCATGACAATTATTCCACAGGAGCAGATTCTCGAAAGAGCGCAACAACAAATTGTAAATAAACCCTAAATAAAATAATTATCATTTTATTCTGCTCTCAAATTTTCGCACACAGGGCTTCATCAGAAAGACGTTCTTCCGTATGTGTATATGTGTATGGTTTTGTGTTGGTGGTAGGTCAGTATAATCATGTGTATGTGGGTGTATGTCACCGTGTGGTATAATTTCATGTTGTGGCGTTGGGTGACGGGGGGGAGGGGTGGATCACTGTCTGTTTTTTTTTTTTTGTTTGTTTTTTGTTTTTTGGGTTTTTTTGTTTTGAGTGGTGGTGTGTGTGTTTGCCATTCGGATCAGA
>NC_134893.1:56370630-56390630 GCF_041734735.1 Babylonia areolata | reverse complement strand
TCGTCTCATCCGAATGACTAGCGTCCAGACCATCACTCAAGGTCTAGTGGAGGGAGAGAAAATATCGCCGGCTGAGCTGTGATTCGTACCAGCGCGCTCAGATTCTCTCGCTTCGTAGGCGGACGCGTTACCGCTAGGCCACCACTCCACATGTGCCCCCTCGGTGCATAGAAACATTATACATCAACGCCTTTGCCACACGCCATATGAACAAAAAGAGTGATGTCAAAAATTAAATAAATGCAAAAGTCCCACACGAGCGAGCAGGCACATGCACAT
Organism: Babylonia areolata; assembly: GCF_041734735.1. Classification (NCBI taxonomy): domain Eukaryota; kingdom Metazoa; phylum Mollusca; class Gastropoda; order Neogastropoda; family Buccinidae; genus Babylonia; species Babylonia areolata. The sequence goes on along the minus strand of NC_134893.1, from coordinate 56,390,351 downwards.
TAACAATCGTTTTCCTTTGTTAGAGAAAATAATGGATTCCTTGTCAATATACAAAGTTTTGTTGAAAAGAAACACGAATAGTAGCTCTAGACGAATGCTTTACGTTTTAGCCGTATTCTTTTGTTCTTTCAGAAAGCAGTATGTGGTGTTTTGTCGGGTACTGTACCGGGCATTGCTCTGTAAATTGACCCACTCCTGTCTTTTATCAAAGGTCTGTGGTGTATTGCATGACACGATTCACACAGCATCGGTCGCAAACCTCATAGAGAGTGCTGGGGTGTACAGAGCATCAGACATACAATCATCATACGGAAGACTCCGTTAAAACCTTGCCTCGGGATTTTCTTCTTTTTTTTTCCAGAAGCTTCTAAAGAGGTATTTTTCCACCTTATATGATTTTCACGCGTTTGTTTGTTGCTGATTTTTGTTTTGTTGTTTTGTTTGTTTCGGGTTTTTTGGGGTGTTTTTTGTTTGTTGTTGTTTTTGTCTGTTTTTGTTGTTCATGTTGTTGTTGCTTTGTTGTTGTTTTTTGGAGAGGTGTCTTTTATTTTACAAAAGATCTGGTTTAATATTTTGATGTTGGTTTTTAATTCATGTACATGGTTCTGGTTTTAAACGCGTTATAGCTCTGTTATGGCCTTCGTGGTCGGCTGGATTATAAGCCGAATGAAAAAATCTCTCACAAACTCATTATGATTATCTGTAATAAACTCACTGCGATCATTTCTGTAAAACCCAGCGTACTGATATTTCGTATACACAACATGATCTCTCAGCTCTGATATGGCCTTCGTGGTCGGCTAGATTATAAGCCAAATGAAACGAAATGGTAATCTCTCACAAGCTCATTATCATTATTTTGTAATAAAGTCAGTGCGATCATTCTCTCAAACCCACCGCACTGGTGTTTCGTAAACACAACATGACGATCTCTCAGCTCCTAATGATCTGTCTCAAACCCAGTGTGATGAGCTCTCTTAAAATCAGACGACGATCATCACCCAAGCTGTGTTTGTTCAGAATGACAATATCGTTTCACTTCTGAATGATTTTCTTTCTCAAATTCAGTCTGACGATACGTCTAAAAGTAAAAATAATTTTTAAAAAAACCAGTATGATGGCTTCTAAAATGAGATGTCTCACACTCAATGCTTCTGGGATCATTACGGGGTTTTTTTTTCACCGAACGTGTCCTGAAATAAAACACCACGCCCACCCGAAGGGCCAATCATGTCAGGCAACTCCCGCTAACCATCAGCTTCTAGACATGTCTCACCCCCCCCCCCCCCCAGCACACAACCCACACCCTCTATCCACACACAGAGCCCACCACCCTGTCCAGTCATTCTTCTTCCACACATCATTCCCAACCCTCATACACACGTAACCCATCCCCTTCGTACTGTCTTCATATTCAGGCATATTCATACTCATATTCAGCTGGTATTTTCATGTCAGTTGAATTTGTCTCATAACATTGTTGTGGTTTCTCTTTATCAACTGGATTTAGGAACTGATGGGTGGTCAGCCATGAAATGAACCCTTTGAAGCAACATGATTTGATTTGGTTTGAATCTGGCCCACGCTCGTTGCCAGTTGGCGTCATTCACAGCCCCGAACAGTCCTATCCAGATCTGATATTCAAATAAACTTTTACACCCTTCACAGCTCGTGCATCCAACCAAATCCTACTCACATCCATCCAACCTTCACACACACACACACACACACACACACACACACACACACGCACGCACACACGCGCGCGCACACACACACACACACACACACACACACACACACACACACACACACACACACACACACACCTCAAAGCACTAAAAACCCACCACTACACATCTTACCAACTCCTAAACCCCACTGTGCCTCCCCTCACCCCTGTCCCCGTCATCCCCAACCTCTCAACTGCTCAAACCCAGGCACTCTGTCACAGACGGTGTTTGTTTATTTTTTAACACGCACAATTTCCAACTTTTGGTACCAATTCCGCATCGACACCCGGTCCATACCCGGTAAACCCAACTGAACGCGCGTCTCCCATCATAACAAACCGATGCCCCAACCGTTGTGGATACACCACACCAGTAACTGAGCCCAGCCCCAAGATACGGTCAACTCTCAACGAACCCCAGACCCCTTGCACAAATCACGAGAGGATTTAATCCCGGGGACCGTCATTTTTTATGTTTCCTTTTGAAGGCAGCGCTACCCGACTGCTGCGCGACTCGTCCTCAGAAAGAAAAGATCTGAGCACATCACTCCTCTTTTGCAACATCTCCACTGGCTCCCTGTCTCACACAGAATAAAGTACAAGATCAGCACTCTATGTTATATATGTATTCACAAATCTGCCCCTTCCTATCTCTGTGGCTGCCTTCACCTCTACACTCCATCTCGCTCACTACGATCGGCTTCGGATCCACTCTGTTTACGCATACCCAGATTCAAACATTCGACTGTTGGCTGCGGTTCTTTCTCTGTCTCTGGACCTTGTAACTGGAATGAACCTCCTCTTTCGCTTCGTCAGGTCTCCACATTCAGCTCTTTCAAGTCTGGCCTTAAAACCCACCTCTTCCCAAAATAGCCTCCCTTCCCTGCCTCTTCCTTGTCTTCAGTTTTTTGTTTGTTTGTTGGGGGGTGGGGGGGGGGTGTTGTTGGGGTTTTTTGTTTGTTTTTTGTTTTTGTTTTTTGTTTTTGTTTTGTTTTGTTTTCTGTAGTGTGTTTTTTTGGGGGGGGGGTGTTGTTTTGTTTTTTTTTTTGGGGGGGGTTGTTTGTTTTTTGTTTCTTTCTTTTTTTGGGTGGGGCGGGGGGGGGGGTTGTTTGGTTTTTTGTTTTTTGTTGTTTTTTGTTTTTTTGTTTTTTTTTTTTCCTCCAGTTTTAGAGTTATGCATGCGTTTGAATGACTGGTGCGAAAGCGCTTTGATTTGCACAAGATTCAGCGCTATGTAAATATAATAATTTTTAAAAATAAATAAATAAGCGCTATCACAGGTCTAGGTTTCCGGGGTCACTCTTGTTCCCTTTTAAGGCGTGTGGGTATTACTGCCTGCTGAACCTCTGATTCTGGTCAGGTCATCACTGTGGAAGATTTTGTGGCGTCTGGGAGACTTGGTGGTGGTGGTGGTGGTGGAGGTTCCCTGACTGTGGGAGATGGGGGAAGGTGGGTGAAGGCCATGGATTCATCGTGGAACGGGTTAACACTTAACGTGCGTCCACCCTTTGCAAGTTCTTCCTGACCACTGAGAGCGGCAGCGTTGAGCTGATAAATCATCAAGTTTTACCAGGAGAACTGTCCTGTGCTGTGCTCCCGTCTTTTGTTGCCAACTGTTGACCATATCTCATCCCCGCTACCCTCCCCTTTCCTCTCTAACAAGTGGCTGCACCCACCACTCCCAACCCGCTCATACCCCCTATCTGGCTCTTTTTTTGATCGCTACGGTAGTAAACGGTGCCCAAACATTCTTCATTGGATTTTTTTTTTTTCTTTTTACCATTGATTGACGTCTGTCTGAAGTGTCGCCACAATCACACCAGGATCTTTCCAAAGGGACGGCTGTTCGAGCGGCTAGACGATAGAACATGAATGGAATCGATTTCAGCGTTAGCATTGTCTAGATTAAGATATACAGGCAAACATGTGTGTGGCAGTTCATAGATGTGTTTTGTGTGTGTGTCTATGTGTCTGTGTCTGTGTCTGTGTATGTCTGTGTGTGTGTGTGTGTGTCTGTGTCTGTGTGTGTCTGTGTGTGTGCATATGTCTGTGTGTGTGTCTGTGTGTGTGTGTGTGTCTGTGTTTGTGTGTGTGTGTGTGTGTCTGTGTGTGTGTCTCTCTCTGTATGTGTGTGTGTGTGTGTGTGTGTGTGTGTGTGTGTGTCTGTGTCTGTGTGTTTGTGTGTGTGTGTGTCTGTGTCTGTGTGTGTCTGTGTGTGCATATGTCTGTGTGTGTGTCTGTGTGTGTGTGTCTGTGTTTGTGTGTGTGTCTATGTTTGTGTGTGTGTGTGTGTGTGTCTGTGTGTGTGTCTCTCTCTGTATGTGTGTGTGTGTGTGTGTGTGTGTGTGTGTGTGTGTCTGTGTGTGTGTCTCTCTCTGTATGTGTGTGTGTGTGTGTGTGTGTGTGTGTGTGTGCAAAACGATGTAAATAGGATGCAGGTGTCAGAACCAGAGAGGTGAGGGTGGAGGGGGTAATTCACACAGACTGCCCAGAAGGCAGGGGTGGATGAGAGTAACACCGCATGCCAGATACAGCAGCATGTTACGTTGAGAGGAGGAGACAGAACAAGAGAGAGGAGGGGGGGGGGGTGTTTTAGGAATGGCTCCCTGGGTGACAATCCGGGACAAAGGATGCAGTATTTTCAGATAGCGCGTTGTGCTGCTTTCCCCGCAGTGTGTGCAAATGACACTTGAACCACAATGGACATTTGGCATTTTGTCTTGCTGCTGGAAGAGAATTCCAGACAAGCCCGAGGAGGCCATTGTTCAGTGCGTGGGCAGGGGGAAGAGGAATTTTTTGTGAGTTACATTTGCTGTTGTGTCTTTGCGCTTTAGGAACTGGGCGTCGATATTTGATTTTTTTTCGATTTTTTTTCTTTTTTTTCTTTTTTTTTAAGATGATTGAAGCTTCCTCTGGTTGATATTGTTATACCAGATGAACTGAACCATTTTTTTCTTTTTTTCTTTTTTTGTTTTTTTCTTTTTTTGTATTTGATTATCCATTGTGTGGCATGTCATTTGCGGAGGAAGGTCCTTTTCTATTCATCGGTGACCAAAAAATATATTAATTTTGAGAACATCGCAGCCAAGTTTTCAGTTTCTGGAAATTAAAAATGCAGTAAAACAGTTGTACCTAAAAAGGTATTTTTTAAAACAGAAAAAAGCCTGCCGTTATCAATATCCAATGTGAACTGGTTATTTCGGACTGGGGGAAAATGTAACTTAATCAGAGCAGTGTTGTTTAAAAAGAAAATAGGGGTGACTGGAGGATATGGAACTTGTTTTGATTAACACCAAATTAATTTGGAAATGTTTTGAACTTTGGTTTATGTTTGTTTCTTTGTTTTGAACTAATTTTTTACTTTTGTTTAAAGCAAATGGTGATCGTGGAAATGTGAACCACTTTTTTTATATTCTATCCTCGTTTAAGCGTGTCGTTGACATGGGAGTATTTTTCAACGTTGCCTTGTTTTCTCATGACTGATTTATCGAAAAATGACCAATCGGTTGTGTACATTTTTTTTTATTGTAGACTGTACACCCCGAAAGGGACGAAAGACGTGAGCCTTCATTGAATCTCTTGAATCCCTAAAAGCGCTTTCGGTCTTTTGCGATGAAGGACTGTTTCAGGATGGTGGTGTTGGAACTAGCGCGTTGGCGGTGGCCTCGAAAGCTGTTTACCCCCACTCGCATGCCTCCCCCGGTCAGATGAACACTGAAGTTTCAGTTTTGAGGTGTCAAAGCGTGCGGGCTGATCCTTATACGCAACACCACATGTTCTGTCTAAAACAAAAAAAGCAAAAAAAACGATGAACTAAATGGATGGGTTGTTTTGACCGGTGGGTCGGTTGGACGAATAATGAAATCGGTCGAACAAGCACACATTCCATTACCAACACCAACCATGCGTGTACCGAATTTGCGGCCGTCACACAAAGCTTTTTGGGTGTTTTTTTTCAAATGCCAGAGCAGCGCCAGTGATGCCCGAGTTGTACAGCGTGTAGTGGTCATTTTCACACTACTGTCCGACAATCCGCCTGCCCAGGTAACCCGCCGCACTGTGTCGGCCGTTTCCGAAGCGCTATGCCGGAGTGGGCTTTGTAAGGTAAAGTGGTTTAGGGTTCAAATGCCACGTGTTCCCTCACAGGACTACACAGGGAGGGGAAGCCCCGTGGGTTACATCTGTCTTCCTGTCAGTTTCACATGTTGGGTTTCTTCGGTAACTGCCGGAATTCCAGCGATTGGTTTAAACAGTATTTTATTTGGAACATGTCACAATACAACACAGATATCGATGAACAGGACAACAAGAAAAATCTTATATAAAGTCCTGTCCTGATACATGTACATACTGAATATGTGACGGATGTCATCATAACTAGACGTTTAACGTGATCATACATGAGTTTTGAACAAAACGAAGCTGAGATATAAATAAAGTGAAGAAAATGAATAATAAACGTGTGGTGGAGAAAGAAGTCAATAGAGAGAGAAAAAGAAAGAGAAGTATCACCGCTGGGGCACAAGCACAGCAAGACTGAACTTGGCCGACAATTCGAGCGATTGTGGGGGTTGTGAAGGAACGTTATCGGAAATCGTGGAAATCTGCTGAAAAAAGTGTTCAGCAGGATGGGTTGGTTTTCTTTCTGTCTGTCTTTTCTTCTTCTTCTTCTTCTTTTTCTTCTTTTTTTTTTTTTTTTTTTTTTTTTTCTTTGTTCTGTTCATACCCCTTCATATGGGGCTTTGCCCTTAATGATTAAATTTCTATTTCAATTCCAGTTCCGTTCACGTGAACTCTCCGACCAGTAGCCGACACCTTCTAGCTACCATTTCTTCGGGTCAAATGAGCTGAGAATATGTAGCTTGAAAAGAGAGCCTGTTTTTGATCATGCTCAAATCTGTCAGGAAGTAATTAAAGGGTGTCCGCTTCAGTGCCCAGTTCTCGGACTGTTCATGGAATTAAAGAACGACAGGCAAAATTATTTATTTACGACAGTACCAAACGATCCCAACGGTTACATAGATGTATGATAAGATTGTCAGAAACTAAGTGCCCAATAGTCTTTTAACTTTCCAAAAGTCAAAGACTTTGAAAATCAATAAGTCAATAAAAACTTCCTGTGTGTGTTAAAGTCGTTGACACGGTGTTTGAGTGGTGGCCTTAATTGGGTTTCACAGGTGGTTTTGAAAAGAAAGAAAAAATAAAACTTTGAAGAATTTGGCGGAGGTGTGACCAGAGATCGTTCCGAGTTGAAGAAACGACATCTGCCACACATGTGAGATACTGAATTCATTATCCATGTTGTAGGAATTCTTCCCAGACTTCAGATTCAAGGCCCAAGAACAGCTGTCAGTACGCTAAGTTCAGTTGTTTGGGGGGAGACCGGCTGGATGAACGTTTGGTGCAGCAGCCAAGCATCAGTGCCTTGCCAGTTTCCCATGACGGCCTCTTTCTCTCTGTCACTGTTTTGATTAGACTCCATGTCCGTTGTCATTCACAAGACAATTGCGTAACAAAACAATAACCACGGCAGGACAGAGATTTGGACTGGCGTGAAGGCAGCAACAGCTGCAATGAACATCGCCATGGCAGCAGCACTGTGATTCTGTCAGTGTTGATCTCACCGCTTCTCACGTCTCCTGACAGAAAAGGAACGGAAAATATGAGACTTGTTTTTGAAGTGATGTCAGATCTTAATTTCTACCGTTTCCTTCCCCTTTTATCACTTCCACAACGAACAATGCAGAGAAATATAACAGTTGTGGTACACATGACATAAAGAAGAAAGAGTCCAAAACGGTTCAGTGGAGGCATTCTTCCTCCAATCGGATGGCCAGAAAAAGACATGGATAGACAGAGAGATGGACTTAGAGACAAGAGTGGACAGACTGGACAGATGTAGGTTGGATGGATAGAAAGATGAACGGACGAGTCACTGGACAGGCAAATATACAGACAACCAGACAGACGATAAGAGAACAGAGAAAGGAGCGGTTGGAGACACAGCCAGACAGACAGAGACAGAGAGAGGGAAGGGGGTAACAAAAGAACATATGTTTTATTGAGGGTAATATGGATCAACCGAAACCTTCTTTGTATCATGCTGTCACTCAAATAAGTAAATAATTACGTTTTTTTTAACAGTTAACTCGTAAAGAGTGAATGAATCAACATATATTTTTCATACAATTTTGAACTAAAGTGTCTTGAACTTCAAAGAAGGTAAAACTTTAAATGTAACATGAAAAAACTGCAGAGGCACACAGACATTCTTGGAAAGCAAACAAACAATACCGTCACCTAGATAAAAGCTCAGACATTATATGGCATCAGATGTGCATAAACTAATTATAATTGTTCCATTTGATATACTGGGTACGCTTTTTTTTTTAATTAATGATACTGAGATATGTTTATATTTCAAGATGATCGTAAATTTTCTTCCATAGTTTACCACCAGAATAAGTGAGAGATGGCATCAAAAGGTCGATCTTGGGTGAGGTGTAAAAATGACACTTTCGCTACCCACCCCACCCGTATACCCCCACTCTTATCTTCACCTTCACTCTACTGCTTGTTAATTGTACCCACCATGGCTCCAGCATGAATCAGTGAGCTGAACTGTGGTTACCCAGTCAGTGAAATGAACTGACCTCCAACTTATGCCTGTCAACACTTCACTGCACTTGAAAAGATAGTCTACGACACGAAACCTCGTCTCCTCATCATCTTAAGGTACCACACCATTTGCAAACTTTACTTCGTTTTACTAGATCCAGCAGTCGCCTTTTAATTTTCTTTCGCTAAGAATATTATTTTCCGGGAATTTCGTGTAAAGATAGGTTGGTGCTGATTTCTTCGAAACTTTGTACATGAGAACATTCTTATTAAACCTACATTTAAGATGAAAAGGCCATGGAATAGCCCTATGTGGTGGAACGGGTGATATGCAACATGGAGTGATGGCCTAGAGGTAACGCGTCCGCCTAGGAAGCGAGAGAATCTGAGCGCGCTGGTTCGAATCATGGCTCAGCTGCCGATGTTTTCTCCCCGTCCATTAGACCTTGAGTGGTGGTCTGGACGCTAGTCATTCGGATGAGACTTTCTGTAGAAAAATCCACTTCGATAGGAAAAACAAATAAAACTGCACGCAGGAAAAAAATAATTAAAAAATTGGTGGCGCTGTAGTGTAGCGACGCGCTCTCCCTGGGGAGAGCAGCCCGTATTTCACACAGAGAAATCTGTTGTGATAAAAAGAAATACATATACAAATGATACGCTGAAAATGAAGATTAGTTAGTTCTTTCTCATTAACTTGAACAGAATTGAGAAGGGTTGAACGTCTGTATGCACACGAGAGGTTTCATGCAATTATACACAAGTCCCATCATGTTGAAGCATGGCCGATGTCAGGTTAAATGCAAGCATGGAAAAACTCCATTTTCTATACGTTGATCGAGGAAATATCTAGATCAGGTAAACTAAAATAATTATCACGAAAACTTTTTGCAAGAACCGGAAACAGGGTTAGACAAAGGCTATTGTCACTATTAAGACCAAGTAATTTATGAGAATCAGTTTTCGTCCAATTATTTGTCGACTACCGTGCGTCCACGTAAATTACATTTGATATTTTGGTGTTTTTGTCTTCTTGTAGCTGGTATAAATTTGAATGCGTATGGGTGAATTGCCGTGTGCTTCATTTCAGCCCGTTTGACATGTTTGTCAATATCATTCTGCAAATTTGTGCAAACTGCATTTTGGAGAGTTGTTTCATCGGTAGGTGGTTAACAGGAGCATGAAACGTGAAGTGGAAAAGCATTTATACAGATCGGAAAATAAAGAAGCATCAAAAGTGATGCACGAATAGTTCCATATGAGACGGGCCAGTTCTGAATCTTGGAAATTAAGCTTCATTTTCTACATAGACACTCTTACCCTGAAGGTTCCAGACGATCAAAATGTGTTTCGTGATTTGATCCCAGATTTAGAGATAGTGTACGGTTTCTTTTCCCGTTCTGTTGATGCAACAATGGGCCAAAGATCAAGGCTTGTAACAGTCTTGGAAACTTGGCACGGAAACACAAAGGGTGCAGATTACCTGGTGTGTGAATGGTCCCCACTTGATCCAGTCTGCACAGAATGAAATGGGAGCTAGTCAGGAACAATGAGACATTTTTTTTTCATTTTTCTCTTTTTCTTTCTTCCTTTCTTTCTTTGTCTCCTTTTCTTACAATCGAACTAAGCTGTTCCCTTTCACGTTCCCTTTTCACTTTCACACACTGACTGCAGCTGATGAAGACGACTTTGAAATGGAGATGGAAGTTTGGAGAGAACTGCTGGAACAGATTCTGCAAATCAGTTTGGGTTTTTTGTAATCTTTTGTGGTGATCTGGAATGATGAGGTGATATGGCGGTTGGGCTATCTTCATCTCTTTTGTTGTTGTTGTTTCATTGTTGTCGGTTTGGTTTGTTCCTGCTTTTTTGGCGGGGAGGGTGGTGGGGCAAAGTAGAATTTATCCACTTTTTTTCTTTTTCTTTCTTTTTTTTTTTTTTTTTTTTTTTTTTTTTGGATATGCCAAATTTGACACCAGTGCTTTTTCGAGGAATTTGTCAATTAATATTCAATCGTGACTTTTGCTTTGAAAAATCACATATGAACCCAAGATATAGTCTTTCGGGTGAGACAATAGACAGAGGTCTCGTGTGCAGCATACACTTTGTGCATGAAAAAGACCCCAATGCAACATACACTTTGTGCATGAAAAAGACCCCAATGCAGCATACACTTTGTGCATGAAAAAGACCCCAATGCAGCATACACTTTGTGCATGAAAAAGACCCCAATGCAGCATACACTTTGTGCATGAAAAAGACCCCAATGCAGCATACACTTTGTGCATGAAAAAGACCCCAATGCAGCATACACTTTGTGCATGAAAAAGACCCCAATGCAGCATACACTTAGCGCGTAAATAAGAAAGAACTCACGGCAACGAACGATTTGTCCCTGGTAAAATCACGAAGAAACCCCCACTTTGATGATAAAGCAAATACACCAACAAACAGACAGACTGATGGAATGGACGGTGCGGGATTATTGAAACATTCTCTCCCCAGGGAAGAGCGGCCCGACAGATTTCAAAAAGTTCAAACCAGTCGGAAAGGGGATGGTAGGGAAGTGTGAGTGTGTGTGTGTGTTGAGGTGCTCATGTCTTCCTGTTTTTCTAGTTCATTTGAACATTTCGACTTACATGTACATGTGTTTCCTTTCAACAACCAGAACAAAGCAGATACTGCACTGCTTTGACGTACAATGTAACGTATTCCAGCCTTGCTGCAGAACAGAGCTGCGCTTTGTGTATCCTGCTGCTTGGGTGTGGAAGTCAACAAAGGCCACCAGACTCCAGGGGATGAGGGGGGCTCTGGGGAACTCCATGTGACGAGCAGATATCTGTGTACTCCACAACAACGTTTGTTGAGTCAGACCAGAACCGAAACTTAGTGTCCCTTCTCGGGTTCAAATCTAAACGGCTTGGCTGGAACTGGAGGAGGCATGGGGGGGGGGGTCTGGGGGGATTGGGGGAGCATTGGGTGGAAAAAGTGACGGAAGCTTTTAGCCGTCGGCAGCCTGTGGACTCGGAAGACCTGGCTGACACTGACTCTTCCCGTTGTCTCTCTCTCTCTCAAGTCCCGCGAGAGCCTGAAGCTGAACGGGAAGTGTGGCCTTGTCAGGGCGACAAGCTGTAAAACAAACACAAGCACCAGAAGAGAGGTGGAATCTCTCGGCGCGACTGGGAGAGAAAACAAGGGGGCAATGGGTGACGAGGGTCGGGGGGTGGGTGGGTGGGTGGAGGTAGGGATCGGATGGAGCAAGGGGAAAGAGAGTTGGTGTGAGTGCATGTACTTGTTCACGTATTTTATACTGTTTGCGGGAAGTTTGTGCGCGTGATGTTTTTTTGTTTGTTGGTTGGTTTAGAATGGTTTGGTTTTGGTTTGTTTTTCTGCTGAAGCTGCACTTTTAGCTGAGCGAAAAGCGCCACTGAGGGAGGGGCAAAACAGACAGGCACCTCCGGTACGTGTAAAAGCACTGTCGTACACTGCGTACACGGAGAATGACGAGAAATCAGAATTGAGTTTCCAGAGGACTGCTGCTTTTCCGTCCAGTCTATCGTGCTGATGGCGTCATTATCGGTAGTTGTCTTCACTCGAAGAGTTTGCGCCCTTTGTACGTCAGACAATGGCGAGCCCTGCTTGTTGTTCATCGATTGGCCTGATCGGGCCATCAACTCTCTCTTGTGACCAGTAAGCTCCTGTCTGTGTCCAGCTGATGAGGGTTTGTGTTTTGGAAAGGACGGACCCTGTTGGGTTTGCTTCTCATACTGTCAAGCTGTACTAAGGCTTCAAACACACACACACACACACACACACACACACACACACACACACACAGATATATATATATATATATATATATATATATATATATATATATGTGTGTGTGTGTGTATATATATATATATAACACCTACATGCATATTTATAACACACACACATACTCACACACACATGCACACACATACACACAATGCTCCCTGGAATTCTGGAACTACCCCCAACCAGCAGCCAGACATTCACAGACAAAACACTAAGACCACAAGAAAACGCAAGAGTTCCGAAAATGAAAATCTCTTTTGTTACACACTTCTTGGGCGCACGCATGTAACAAAACAATACGACGCTATGACACTGTAGATGCACCTAAAACTGCAAAAACTCACATTCAAAAACAACTATACTCGGGAGAGCGCTTTGAATAAACATGTTTTTCTTCTTTTCTCACGTCAGAAGGTTCCAACATCAAGACTTCATCATCGCACATGAAATTTCAAAACCACCCTGTTGGTAAAGGCATCACTTTGTGTCAACTACTCAAGGAGAATTCAATCAATCGCAACAGCAGAATAAAGGTGGAGTGGAGGGGGGGGGCGGTATGAGGCGATGTCGTGTAAGCATAATTATGTCGTGCGAGCTTGTGTATTGTGAGCATGAGTCTCGAAATGATAGGCAAGAGAGTGGGACGGCCAAAGTCGGTCAACCGCCACAAAAGCGGTCATGTTTTCATTCCGCTTTCTTTGTCCGTCGATGTGGTACAGCGTATATAGATCGGTCCGCGCGTTTTGACACCCCAGTGAATATATAACAAACTCTCCGTGGACAGGGTAAACGTGTGAAAGGCGCTGACGGGTTTTCCCGAAAGTCTGTGAAAGTGTTGGCTGTAATTAGTTCACTCGCATTATCTTATGTTGGTGGAAAGTAAACTTCTTTGCCTTCTCTGGAAGGACAGGTGACTTCGATGCGCTGGGAGCCCATCAGGCAACACAGGGCTGTGGCTGGACATATTCATGAGCTTGACGCCGACATAATGTGTTCTGACACCCGTGCCCTTTGGGATGTGGCTGGGGATGATAAGACAAGCCCTGCGCAAGGCTGAGTATGTGTGAGGTGATACGTATGTCATGTCAACAGACAGTTGTCCGGTGTGTCGTTCAGGCAGAGTTGCGAAGCAGCAGGTCCCACAGGAATAGTTCTCTTCCCTCTGTCAAAGTTACTCATACAGACACGCACGCACGCACACACAGACACACACACATACACCCACGCGCGCGTGCGCACACACACACACACACACACACACACACACTTCCGTCTAAAAACACTTATAGTGAAGAGACGTTAAACTGAAGATAAAACACACACACACACACACACACACACACACACACACACACACACACACACACACACACACACATACATGAATATTTGCATACATACATGTACGTTTCGCCTTCGTCTTTGTTCTCGAAAACCAGTCCCCTTTTTTCAGCCATCGTGTCAGCACAGTCGCTTCGCCTACACTCTCATGCGGTTTGCCAACAAATGAAGGCAATCTCACATTTCCTGTTGTTGTTGTTTTTCTGTTGCAAAACCTTGCAGTGAGTCCATGCGTTTTGCACGGCTTATACAATAAACATACTACGAATGCAGTGTATAATGGATAAGCATTAGTGATAGTAAGTTTGCAATTGGAACTAAATCTGCATTCAGTCGTCTCAACTCTGAAGCTGTTGTTGCTGATCATTTGTGAGCTTGTACACACCAGGGCAATAGGGTGGAATTTCTCAAAAGCAAACTTGGATTTAATCTGCTGTTATTGCGCAGCTATGATTTTCACCAGGAAAGTTAACCATCAAACACGGGACATATCACAGGAAGCAGTTCACATATCACATGTCAGAGAGAGAGAACACTGAACTAAATACTGAAATGCACGCACAAAACGATGCATGCACACGCACGGACACACATGCAACACACACACAGCTGTTACACTCTAAATCATAGTGTAATAGTATCTTACCCACATGTTTTTCTTTTTACATAATAATTGATGTGTGCATGGTGATAAGTGAAGGGTGTGTCAGTCGTTTGTCTTTTTCTCTTTGATTTTTGCTGACGGGCATTTTATTTTAAGTGAGCCTAAAGAAAATTTTCTGTTTTTGGTTGAAGCAGATAATAAAGTATTTTGAATTGAATTAAAATGAATTAGCTGTAAAGCTCTAGTGACATCACTCACTCACTCACTCATTCCCTCGACCGCTGGGGTCGTTGGGGGGACATGAGGAAGATGTCATAGTTCGCCACGCCGTTCTGTTGGCAGTAGTGAGGAGATCTGGCATCGTCATTTTGGTCCATTCCTTGACGTTGTCAGACCAGCTCTTTTTCTGCCGCCCCCGTCTGCGCCCTCCCTCTACAGTCCCTTGCAGGATGGTTTTGGAGAGGGTGTTATGTCGTATGACGTGACCAAACCATGCCATCTTCCGTCGTTTGACAGTCGCCAGCAGTGGTTCTTGGGGCCCAACAAGGTTGCTGACCAGGTTCCGCACATAGTCATTGGTCTTGTGCTCCTTGTAGGAGATGTGTAGTAGTCTCCTCAAGCACTTGGTTTCGAATGCTTGGATTCTTCTTTCTGTTTCTGCCATCAGTGTCCATGTCTCACATCTATGTAAGAGGATGGAGACCACCAGTGATTTGTAGAGCAGGAATTTTGTGTGGAATCTGATGTTACTCTTCCATACCCTGTTCAGTCTGGCCATCGCTGCCGTTGCAGAATTAATCCTATTTCGGCTAGTGACATAGTAGGTACAAATCTGAACAAAAATGGTGCAAAACAGATCAAATGGAACAGAAAGGAAAAACAGCTTTGGACCAAAATAAACTACTAAGAGATAAGCGACACTTGTCATTAGCTTAACTCTTTCCATACGAACGGCGAAAGAGACGACATTAACAGCGTTTTATCCCAATTATCATCATCAAAATATTGCAAGCGGAAGGCTCTTATACTGAAGACGTGAATGTTGACAAAGAATACCACAATTCTGACGACGGAAGCTAAAGGTTGGGTCATTCAGACACCCACTGGACATCCGAGGGGTCTGTGTAGAGGAGAAGAGAGGACTGGCCGTACTGAGTGAGTTAAGTCCATGTGACAGGGGTGCTGCGGGGGGGGGGGGGGGGGTACAGAAACAGAGAGAGCTCTTTCAAAACGTTTTGCAGGTGCTGATGCCATTTATAAACTTAATCAACATGCACCTGGACGTATGGAGTACTGTTGTCTGGTGCACAAGGCGTAGGCGAAACGCCCGTAGGCAAAACGAGCGTAGGCGAACGTGGTGCACCGATTTATTCACCCTTTCCTGTCCAGCCCCAACCTCTCACACTGCCAGTCCTGGACCAGACGACAAATAAAGCCGGACCGTCGCTTTGGGACAGACTTGTCTATGGGACAGACTGAAAGGAGCTCCATCCTCCGGGTTAGACAATGTTTGTGTGCCCTTCCTACACCAATGTACCCTGCACACAGACTGGGAGTGAGGCAGGAGAGAGAGACACACAGACATTGGGATGGACGGGCAGTATGAAAGGGAGAGTGGCGCAGAGAGATTGAAGGATAGAATGTGACAGGAAGAGAGAGGGTATTATGTGTGAGAGGGAGAGAGAGGCATTGTACGAAAGAAAGAGGTAGAGACAGAGACGGAAAGAGAGAGAGAGAGACATTGTGCGAAAGAGAGAAAGAGATAGAGACAGAGACGGAAAGAGAGAGGCATTGTGCGAAAGAGAGAAAGAGGTAGAGACAGAGACGGAAAGAGAGAGAGAGACATTGTGCGAAAGAGAGAAAGAGACAGAGACGGAAAGAGAGAGAGAGAGACATTATGCGAAAGAGAGAAAGAGGTAGAGACAGAGACGGAAAGAGAGAGAGAGAGACATTATGCGAAAGAGAGAAAGAGACAGAGACGGAAAGAGAGAGAGAGAGAGAGAGAGAGAGAGAGAGACATTGTGCGAAAGAGAGAAAGAGGTAGAGACAGAGACGGAAAGAGAGAGAGAGAGACATTGTACGAAAGAGAGAAAGAGACAGAGACGGAAAGAGAGAGAGAGACATTGTGCGAAAGAGAGAAAGAGGTAGAGACAGAGACGGAAAGAGAGAGAGAGAGACATTGTGCGAAAGAGAGAAAGAGGTAGAGACAGAGACGGAAAGAGAGAGAGAGAGAGAGAGAGAGGCATTGTACGAAAGAGAGAAAGAGGTAGAGATAGAGACGGAAAGAGAGAGAGAGAGGCTTTGTGCGAAAGAGAGAAAGAGGTAGAGATAGAGACGGAAAGAGAGAGAGAGAGACATTGTGCGAAAGAGAAAGAGGTAGAGATAGAGACGGAAAGAGAGAGACATTCTGCGAAAGAAAGAGGTAGAGACAGAGACGGAAAGAGAGACATTGTGCGAAAGAAAGAGGTAGAGACAGAGACGGAAAGAGAGAGACATTGTGCTAAAGAAAGAGGTAGAGACAGAGACGGAAAGAGAGTGAGAGAGACATTGTGCGAAAGAGAGAAAGAGGTAGAGACAGAGACGGAAAGAGAGAGAGAGAGACATTGTGCGAAAGAGAGAAAGAGACAGAGACGGAAAGAGAGAGAGAGAGAGATTATGCGAAAGAGAGAAAGAGATAGAGACAGAGACGGAAAGAGAGAGAGAGAGAGAGACATTATGCGAAAGAGAGAAAGAGGTAGAGACAGAGACGGAAAGAGAGAGAGAGAGACATTGTGCGAAAGAAAGAGGTAGAGACAGAGACGGAAAGAGAGAGAGAGAGACATTGTGCGAAAGAGAGAAAGAGATAGAGACAGAGACGGAAAGAGAGAGGCATTGTGCGAAAGAGAGAAAGAGGTAGAGACAGAGACGGAAAGAGAGAGAGAGAGACATTGTGCGAAAGAGAGAAAGAGGTAGAGACAGAGACGGAAAGAGAGAGAGAGCCGGGAATAGTATGAGAGAGTGAGAGAGAAATGGATGGTTTCAGAGAGAGGACGAGGCAGAGAGAGACGAACAGTGCAGGACAGAGAGACAGAGAGAGACAGATAGGTTGAGATAGACGGAAGTATGAGTGACACCAAGACGATTGATATGAGAGAGAGAATGAAAGAGAGAGTATGAGACCATAACTCGTTTGAGAGAAAAAAGAGAGAGGCAACGTTCTCGCCGTAGACAGATGAGGAACAGAGCGGGGGTTGATTCGGAACTCCGCCAGACCTCTTCTTTGCGGTCTGGGCAATCCGTTGGGTGAGGGGGAGAGGAGGGGTGTGGATGGGGGGGTGTACGTACCCCAAAGTGGTCTGAGTACACGAGATTAAAGAGTGGGGTGAGGAGGCGGGACGGGGGTCGGGCGAGGAAGATTAGGTACAGGGGAGGAAGGAGGAGAGGGGTGGGTGATGGGGGTAAACTGGGTTTGGCGCGGGTGAGAATTGAATGGTTGGATCGTCCATTCCTGCGTGTACTGTTGTCATGAATCTCTATTTGTCTGTCTCTCTGTCTGTCTGTCTGTCTCTCTCTCTCTCTCTCTCTCTCTCTCTCTCGCTCCCGTTCTGTCTGTCTCCCTTGTGCGCGCTCACGCGGTAAGTGTGTTTCTACTTTTGTTGGTGTGAAAGAGCTACTACCACCCACTGGTACCAGATCAAACCATTGGAACTGGAGGAGTGTGCCATGTGCCGGGAGATCGATGCGGCTGGAGATCCACAGTCCATCAGAGGCCTGGCGTCAAAACCTTACCCCTGCCACAGAACCTCGCCACAGCAAAGCACTGGCAGTGATCACGGCTGCCTTCCAATGTTCTCTTTCTCTCTGTCCACTGCTCCAGACTCTGTGCTTCCAGACTGGGGTTACAGAACCACCTTCCAATATTGCGAAGCGAAAGTCTCAAGGACAATCAACAGTGTGAAAAAGGGGGGGTGGGGGGGGGGGGGGCAGAAAGAAAACCACGTGGCATTAATCTCTTAGGAGGGGAAAAAAGAAACAAAAATAGCAATATTAAACAAAATAGAACAGTAAAGCAATTCGAATTTTTCATGTTTTATAACATATTTAGATTATATTTTACATGCCCTGTTATGATCCAATATTGTAATATTAATCCACCTGGGGCATGGGGGCAGAGGGGGAGGTGAGAAAAAAGAGCAATTACAACAAAATGGAAAGAAAGCAGCTGGTGCTGAACTTGTGTTGAAGTCTGTATGCGGAGTGGTTACGAAAGCTCGAAGTTGCGTTCACGTCATCTTTCACATTACTGAGCCTCTGCTGCCTCATAGTCAACAGTCCATGTCCTGTAGAGTGGAGTTAAACATTGGCTAACGTCCTGAAGTCTCAGGTTGTTCAGGACTGAGGTCTTGATGGCTGTGTCTGCCTGGGGTAGTCCATTAAGAACTCCATGATCCCTGCACCTGCCACTGGATCCAACCGTTATAACATCAGCTCACATGGGGTTGCCAGCATTTTCCCTTTATTTCCCTCACAGAGACCCCATCTGATGTCCAGTTAGTGTCTGAATGGTCCAGAACAGAACTTTGATCCGTAGAAATGCGGTATCCTTTGTCTTATCCCCATGTCTTCTTCGACGGGCGCAATAGCCGGGTGGTTAAAGCGTTGGACTTTCAATCTGAGGGTCCCGGGTTCGAATCTCGGTAACGGCGCCTGGTGGGTAAAGGGTGGAGATTTTTCCGATCTCCCAAATCAACACGTGCAGACCTGCTAGTTCATGAACCCCCTTCGTGAGTATTAGCAGGAAGAAGATCAAATACGCACGTTAAAGATCCTGTAATCCATGTTAGCGTTCGGTGGGTTACGGAAACGAGAACAGCGTACCGAGGTAAGCAGCCTGTTGTGCAAATGACCCCGAAATTGATTTGTAAAGCGCTTAGAGCTTGGTCTCCGACCGAGGATAGGCACCATATATGTATCCATATCATTCTTTCATTCAATCTTCAGCGTGAGAACCTTCTGCTTGTAACATCCTAATGAGGTCAGCAGCAGTGAGACGTTGATATCGTCGTCTCTTTTCGTCATTCGTACGGAGAGAGTTTAAAGGCAGTCTGTGTCTGCTACAGGAGTGGTGCATTGACTACCGTGTGTACCCCCACCGGCCGCATTGGTCCTCTTCAACTTATCCTTCTCGGCGTTCAAAGCTACACCACTAGTTCGGTTCTGGCAATGAGGTGGTTAGCGGGACAGGCTACCAGACTACCAGTCTGTTCAAACACGGCAGATGGAGTCTACATGTTTCTGTCGTGAACGTCGGCATCTGGTGGTGTGCCAGGCTCCACAGTACTTGGGAGGAACCTTGTCTCTGTGTGTGTGTGTGTGTGTGTGTGTGTGTGTGTGTGTGTGTGTGTTGCAGCGATCATCCACACCCACAGAGAGCAGAGATGGGGAGGATAGCCATCTCGTCTCGTTAACCGCTGTTTGTTTTTTTTAACATAGATGTGGAAGGGATGACACTTGTCTCTTCCTCTTGTTTCTCGTTGTTTGCCTTTAGCATAGATGATGAGGGGCGGGGGGGGGGGGGTATCTGTCTTAATTTGTAACCCACTGTCTGCCTTTTCAAAAAAAAACAAA
>NC_134893.1:56348130-56360630 GCF_041734735.1 Babylonia areolata | reverse complement strand
ACGAGCTGCTACACGGCATCTGTGGGTCGTGAAATGCGAAAAATAAACAAACATTCACTTGAAATCGGGGAAGGATTTATTTTCGTATGAGAATAGAATGTAGAGTTGTTCAGCCTGAAAGTCTGGACAGACTTTATTCTTCGGAATAGTAATATATCTACGGAAGATTTATGTAGCTCCATATCCCAAAACAAAATTGCTCTTGTGCATTACAATGACAAGATCATGTTACAGTCACTTAGGTTCACACACACACACACACACACACACACACACACACACACACACACACACACACACACACAGTTCCTTTTCATACAAAAAAAAAATACAACGCCTGGTGGTCTTGACACCGAACTCGTAACCAACCACACGAGGTGTGGCAGTGAATTCACTGTTGGTCAACTGGCCCAGGCGGAGTTCTGGAAGGTGCTAAGTGGCTGGCAGTGAGAGACAGTGGTACATCTTTCGTCCAAGGACGGAGAGCGGTTGGACAGAGTGTGGCACACAGAACCATTCGGCTCCGATTTCTCCAGCGACTCAGAATTGCTGTCAAGGAGGAATGGCACTCCGCCCCCCTCACCCACCCCCAACTCCATTGGGATGCTGGGAGGAGGGTGGAGGGGTATGGAGAAAGGGGGGGTGGGGTCTTTCAGTTACTCGAAGTGTCCCCACCTTCAGAAAAAAAAAAGATCTTTTATTGTGTCCATCTTTTCTTTTTCTTTTTTGTCTTTTTTTCGTTCTTAACTCTCTCTCTCTCTCTCTCTCTCTCTCTCTCTCTCTCTCTCTCTCTCTCTCTTCTCTCTCCACATTACTGGTCCATTCGCCTGTGCCTGTATTTAGTTTAGACCTGGGGGGGGGGGGGGGGGTCTTCCGCACAAAAATAAAAACAAAACAAAAAACGAAAAATGAAAAATACTTTCTCTCTGTCTCTCCCTCTCTTTCTGTAAAGATGCGCAAGAATGCGCGGATTTGGGCTTTTTGTTATAAAAAGATTGACATTTCTTTGTTGAGATAAGACCCTTCTCTCTCTCTCTCTCTCTCTCTCTCTCTCTCTCTCTCTCTCTCTCTCTCACTCGTGTGTGTGTGCGTACGTGTGTGTGTGTGTGTGTGTGTGTGTGTGTGTGTGTGTGTGTGTTGTTTTTTCCGGGTTTTTTTATTCAGCTCAGTCCAGACAGTTCGTTTCACCATATCTACTATGCGACGCATACTTCTGCGAGTCAACAGTGCCACTGCCGTGTGGGCCAGAGTTGAGAAATCATAAAGCTGAAGTGTGTGTACCTGTTGTTGTAAGATGGAAACTTCCATTGCGGGCGCCATAATGACCAGCCTTTGCAGGATGTGACGTCAAAGCAGAAATCGGATTCGATTGATTCAGTCTCCTGCAGGGATTTTCGCCAGCATCACACATAACAGTGTCCACTGACACTGTACTAAAAATAGTTGGATAGCTCATTGGCCAGGAAAGCTGGATCCTACTGGACGCCATACTGATACTCGTATCCAGCTGTCAGTCTGTTGAGAAGTCGACTGCTAACTGGTGGTAGTTTCTGAAATGGAACCGTGTATCTTCGATGAAATCGTGTTATGCTTGCCACCACTACATGCCAAATATTGTGTCTTGAATGATATCAACCAATGGTTTATTTTCCAGAGTTATTACAAGAAAACAGTGCAGTGACACGTAGTGCAAACTTGCTGTGGAGGGACACACAAGAATGTCAGCTTAACTAACGCCTCGAGCAAGTGAAAGCTTGCCGCGAAGCAATCATCGTAGCCAGCTGAGCGCTCGGCTACATATATGAAGTTGCTGCTTCGTGCTGTACTGACAAGAGTAGCAATTGAACACTTCCGCTGTCTTCAATTAGCAAAGGGGCTCAAAGAAGGCATGCGCTATCCACCTATTTTTAATACAGTGGTCCACGGGTCGTGCAGAGCATTCTTGTCGCGCAGTACACCCATCTCTTGACTTCTTGTGGGACTGCGGCTGATTTCAATGTTGTGGTGTCCAGGGACAGTGCTGAATGCCCACACATGGAAACATTTCATCTGACGCTAAAAGGGTCACTGGTATAGCATGTATTTGTGTGTATGTGTGTGTGTGAGAGAGAGAGAGAGAGAGAGAGTGCCACTCTGTGTGTGTGTGTGTGTGTGTGTGTGTGTGTGTGTGTGTGTGTGTGTGTGCTTTCGTTTCTAAACTCAACACGAGCAAACAAAGGTAAAAGAAAAAAAAAGGCGCTACTTTTAATCACCTACCTTTGTGCGGAGAGACTTCACTGACATTTCACCTGGATTCACCCTGTTTGAGAAAAAGAGAAGTGGTGCAATCAAGTTCAGTTCAGCTCATGTTGTATTTCAGGGTCCAGCGGACTATACAGAGGCATTAAACGTGCAGCACAATACTATGTGCAAAACACTGGCACTGACAAAACGTATAACACAGAAACAGGTGATCAGATCGCATGCCTACTTCTAGAAGCAGAAATCTTCGGGAATAGGAATGGACAACGACTGTCATAAAAAAAAAAAATCAAGGAAAGGGTTTTATGTCAAAGCTGTTTGTTTGTTGTTGTTGTTGTTTTATTGTTGTTTTTGTTGTTTTTGTTTTGTTTTTTGTTGTTGGGTTGTTGTCTTTTGCTGGGGGTGCGGGGGGGGGGTGCGGGGGAGGGGGGTCGCTCTCTAATTAAGTGCCGTTCTTTTGACAAAGGCAGTATTTGCGCATGTCATTCTCTGTCCCTTGATGTATCAACAAAGGCTTTTTTGTTTTTCTCTGTGTGTTTGTCTTTAGTTTCACGATCGCTGACAGCCATAATGATTTAAAATCCTGCGGTTTTGTGGCGTTTCCATGGAAGCAGCATTGTTGCGTTGGGCGCCAAGAAATTTCGATGTGTGTCTGTGTGTCTGTCTGTGTGTCTATGTCTGTGTGTGTTTGCGTGTGTGTATGTGTGCGTGCGTTCGTGTGTGCATGCGCGCGCGTGTGTGTGTGTGCATGTTTGCTTGTGTGTGCGTCTGTGTGTGCGTGTGTCTATGTGTGTTCCTTGGTTTATCTGTCCATCGTTCCCAGCACAGTGCTGAACACTCACTGCTGGGCCAGTGTCAACTCGGATACGTAATTCTTGTAATCGACGTGGAACTTTTCTGGTTGAAAATCAGAATGAAATGTCAACATGTGCAGGAATGGGTGCCATGCTGTGTATGTCTGTGAGTTGGTCAGTGGCGGAATGGGTATTACAATGTTTGTGTCTGTGAGCTGGTCAGTAGAGATATGGGAGCAATACCGTTTGTGTGTGTTGGTCAGTGGAGGAATGGGTACCATGCTGTTTGTGTTTGTGTCCATTTGCGTTGATCAGTGGGGACTACACTGTTTATGTCTGTGAGTTGTTCGGCTGAGGGACGTGTACCATGCTGTGTCCATCTCCGTGTATTGGTCAGTGGGGAAATGGGTACCATACAGATAAATCTGTTGTGAAAAATACAATATAATACAATGCAATACCAATACGATACAGTATAATAGGGTTTGTGGCATGCCTCCTTATGTGTTGGTCAGCGGAGAAATGGGTACCTTGCTGTTTATGTCTGTGAGTTGGTCAGCGGAGAAATGGGTACCTTGCTGTTTATGTCTGTGAGTTGGTCAGCGGAGAAAGGGGTACCTTGCTGTTTATGTCTGTGAGTTGGTCAGCGGAGAAATGAGTACCTTGCTGTTTATGTCTGTGAGTTGGTCAGCGGAGAAAGGGGTACCTTGCTGTTTATGTCTGTGAGTTGGTCAGCGGAGAAATGGGTACCTTGCTGTTTATGTCTGTGAGTTGGTCAGCGGAGGAATGGGTACCTTGATGTTGATGTCTGTAAGTTGGTCAGTGGAGGAACGGTTCCAAACTGGGTACATCTGTGTCCTTGCAGGTTGGCAGCTGGGGGCCATGATGTGCAAGGCAGCCCCCTACCTACAGGGCGTGGCCACCTGTGCCTCTGTCAACACGCTGGCCGCCATTGCTCTGGACAGGTAAACCGGTGTGCCCCCACCCCCACCCCCACGCCCACACACACACACACACACACACACACACACACACACACACACACACACACACACACTTGTTTTTGTTTCAGGTTATCTTTGTCGTTTTGCTGGGGGTGGTTGTTTCCCCCCCCCCCCCCCCCCCCCACCCCCCCCCCCCCCCGGCCCCCCCTTCTCCTTGCTCTTTATCTCCCCATTTTTGTCTTTTTGTCCCCCGGTTCTTTACCTCGGGTTTTGTGTGTGTGTGTGTGTCTGTGTGTGTCTGTGTGTGTGTGTCAGAACGAAGCATTGCTAATAGAAGAAATAGTAGTAGTAACAGTAGCGTAGTAATACTCTACCACCTACTGACCGCAAACCGCAGACCCAAGAAGATACGCTGCACTGTCTCGAAAATGAATTTTGGGAAATGCGTTCATTGTCGTGAGAGATTGTTCATCCCCTACATAAGCTGGTGGATACAGATTGTCTTGTGTACGGGCGAGTGGATACGCATTGTCTGCCTAGTATTTAGACTGGTGGATAGTTTGACTACCTGGTATATAGACTGGAAGATTTGTTTGTATTGACTGACTGATAGATTTTGATATTTCTGCCTGTATAGATTGACTGCCAAGTATTTAGACTGGTGGATAGATTGACTGCCAAGTATTTAGACTGGTGGATAGATTGACTACATGGTGCATAGACTGGTAGGTCAGACGGCCTGGTATTCAGACTGGTGAATACAGATTGACCGCCTGGTATTCAGACTGGTGAATACAGATTGACAGCCTGGTATTCAGACTGGTGAATACAGATTGACCGCCTGGTATTTAGACTGGTGGACAGATTGACAGCCTGGTATTTAGACTGGTGGACAGATTGACAGCCTGGTATTTAGACTGGTGAATACAGATTGACAGCCCGGTATTTAGACTGGAGAATACAGATTGACTACCTGGTATTTAGACTGGTGAATACATATTGACAGCCTGGTATTTAGACTGGTGGACAGATTGACAGCCTGGTATTTAGACTGATGAATACAGATTGATAGCCTGGTATTTAGACTGGTGAATACAGATTGACTACCTGGTATTTAAACTGGTGAATACAGACTGACAGCCCGGTATTTGGACTGATGAATACAGATTGACAGCCTGGTATTTAGACTGGTGGACAGATTGACGCCTGGTATTTAGGCTGATGAATACAGATTGACTGGCTTGTATTTAAACTGGTGAATACAGATTGACGCCTGGTATTTAGACTGGTGAATACAGACTGACTGGCTGGTATTTAGGCTGATGAATACATACTGACTGCCTGGTATTTAGACTGATGAATACATATTGACAGCCCGGTATTTAGACTGATGAATACAGATTGACTGGCTTGTATTTAAACTGGTGAATACAGATTGACAGCCTGGTATTTAGACTGGTGAATACAGACTGACTGGCTGGTATTTAGACTGATGAATACATGTTGACAGCCTGGTATTTAGACTGATGAATACATATTGACAGCCCGGTATTTAGACTGGTGAATACAGATTGACAGCCCGGTATTTAGACTGGTGAATACATATTGACAGCCTGGTATTTAGACTGATGAATATATATTGACAGCCTGGTATTTAGGCTGATGAATACATATTGACAGCCTGGTATTTAGACTGATGAATACATATTGACAGCCTGGTATTTAGACTGATGAATACATATTGACAGCCTGGTATTTAGACTGATGAATACATATTGACAGCCTGGTATTTAGACTGGTGAATACATACTGACTGCCTGGTATTTAGACTGATGAATACATATTGACAGCCTGGTATTTAGACTGATGAATACATATTGACAGCCTGGTATTTAGACTGATGAATACATACTGACTGCCTGGTATTTAGACTGATGAATACATATTGACAGCCTGGTATTTAGACTGATGAATACAGATTGACAGCCTGGTATTTAGACTGGTGAATACAGATTGACTACCTGGTATTTAAACTGGTGAATACATATTGACAGCCTGGTATTTAGACTGGTGAATACAGATTGACGCCTGGTATTTAGACTGGTGAATACAGACTGACTGGCTGGTATTTAGACTGATGAATACATGTTGACAGCCTGGTATTTAGACTGATGAATACATATTGACAGCCCGGTATTTAGACTGGTGAATACATATTGACAGCCCGGTATTTAGACTGATGAATACAGATTGATAGCCTGGTATTTAGACTGGTGAATACAGGTTGACTGCCTGATATTTAGACTGGAGAATACATATTGACTACCTGGTATTTGGACTGGTGAATACAGATTGACAGCCTGGTATTTAGACTGATGAATACATATTGACAGCCTGGTATTTAAACTGATGAATACATATTGACAGCCTGGTATTTAGACTGGTGAATACATATTGACAGCCTGGTATTTAAACTGGTGAATACATATTGACAGCCTGGTATTTAGACTGGTGAATACAGATTGACAGCCTGGTATTTAGACTGATGAATACATATTGACAGCCTGGTATTTAAACTGATGAATACAGATTGACAGCCTGGTATTTAAACTGGTGAATACAGATGGACAGCATGGTATTCAGAGTGGTTAATACATATTGATAGCCTGGTAGATATTTAGACTTGTGGAAAGATTGACAGCCCGGTATTTAGACTGGTGGACAGATTGACAGTCTGGTATTTAGACTGGTGAATACATATTGACAGCCTGGTATTTAGACTGATGAATACATATTGACAGCCTGGTATTTAGGCTGATGAATACATATTGACAGCCTGGTATTTAGACTGATGAATACATATTGACAGCCTGGTATTTAGACTGATGAATACATATTGACAGCCTGGTATTTAGACTGATGAATACAGATTGACAGCCTGGTATTTAGACTGGTGAATACAGATTGACTGGCTTGTATTTAAACTGGTGAATACATATTGACAGCCTGGTATTTAGACTGGTGAATACAGATTGACTGGCTTGTATTTAAACTGATGAATACATATTGACAGCCTGGTATTTAGACTGGTGAATACAGATTGACAGCCTGGTATTTAAACTGATGAATACATATTGACAGCCTGGTATTTAGACTGGTGAATACATATTGACAGCCTGGTATTTAGACTGGTGAATACAGATTGACTACCTGGTATTTAAACTGGTGAATACATATTGACAGCCCGGTATTTAGACTGATGAATACATATTGACAGCCTGGTATTTAGACTGGTGAATGCAGATTGACAGCCTGGTATTTAAACTGGTGAATACAGATTGACAGCCTGGTATTTAAACTGGTGAATACAGATGGACAGCATGGTATTCAGAGTGGTTAATACATATTGATAGCCTGGTAGATATTTAGACTTGTGGAAAGATTGACAGCCTGGTATTTAGACTTGTGGACAGATTGACAGCCTGGTTTTCATAATGGTGGATGCAGATCGACTGCGTGGTAGATTTATCTTGACTGGTGAATACAGACTGACAGCCCAACGTATACACCAGCGTAGTGATGTGTGTGGGGGGTGCGGGCAGATACCTGGCCATCTGCCACACCCTGGAGGTGAAGCTGAGCACGGGGAAGTGCAAGACGATCCTGTGCCTCATCTGGCTGACGGCTCTGGGCGTCATGGTGCCCTGGCTGGTCTTCTTCCAGCACCGGCCCTACACCACCTCCCGCCAGCACCTCTACGTCTGCTACGACCACTGGCCCTCGCTGACCGTGCAGAGGGGCTATTACGTGGGCGTCATGTTCGTCTGCTGCTACTCCCTGCCCCTGGCCATGATCACCGTCTGCTACAGCCTGATCGGGCTGAAGGTCTGGCGCAGGCAGAGCGTGGGCGCCCACAACAGCAGCACGCACCTGGTGCATCGCTCCAAGGTGAAGGTGCTCAAGATGCTGGTGGTGGTCTGCGTGCTCTTCTCGCTGTCCTGGCTGCCGCTCTACGTCATCAACTTCTGGCGCGTGGTGCAGCCCGAGATGTCGCGGCACGCCCAGCACGTGTTGAGCGAGGTGGTGGTCCCGCTGGCACAGTGGCTGAGCTCCTCCAACTGCTGCATGAACCCCGTCATCTACTGCTTCTTCAGCAACAAGTTCCGCCAGGGCTTCCGCCAGCTGCTCGGCTGTTGCGCCTGCGCGGTGTCTTCGGCGGCGTACCGGGACCGGGAGAGGGACCGGAAGGAGTCGACGGGCGGGTCGAGGGTCCGCTTCAGCCAGGGCTCTGCCGACATTGCCGCCCGTCCCGTCGCCTTGCGGGGTCATAGTGCCGGCCGGAGGGGCAACAGTGCTGTGGTCTTCCTCTGACCTGCTGCCGGCCTGCCTACATGCCTGCCTGTGCTTTTGTGATGTCATGGGTTCCGTGTTCAGTTCCACGATCCACGGTGGTTTTTGTGTGGATTTATGGACGGCTGGGACGTGTTCGTGTTTTGTTGTTGTTGTTTTGGTGTGTGTGTGTGTGTGTGTGTGTGTGTGTGTGTGTGTGTGTGTGTGTGTGTGCTGGTGCGGAGAGAGGGATGAATGAATGAGTTAACTTTTTTTTAGGGGAAAAAAGGGACGAAGCGGACTTTGCTTTTTTCAGTTTCTATCCTGTCCTCGTAAAAGGGAAAGTGTATCAAACACGCAGTACAACAAGCAGGGTAACTTAAGACTATGTCAACACAGATACAAAAATACGTGCACAAAGATTACTTCACACACACACACACACACACACACACACACACACACACACACACACACACAAACACACGCACGCACGCACGCACACACACACACACACACACTGGGAAAGTTTATGATATATTCTTTGCCAGCTATTTCATGAGTTCTTAACTCACTCAGTACGGCCAGTCCTCTCTTCTCCTCTACACAGACCCCTTGGATGTCCAGTGGGTGTCTGAATGACCCAACCTTTAGCTTCCGTCGTCAGAATTGTGGTATTCTTTGTCAACGTTCACCTCTTCAGTGTAAGAGCCTTCCGCTTGCAATATTTTGATGATGGTAATTGGGGTGAAACGCTGTTAACGTCGTCTCTTTCGCCGTTCGTATGGAGAGAGTTAATGGTATTTTATCTCTCTCTTTTTTTTATATATTAAAACTACTTTGGATATACTGAGAAAGGCTCAATATCTTTTCACAATAAACGATCAGAGTGCGACAGACTCAGTAGAATTACACAGTTCAATCCTCGAAAGGGCTAGCATTATCTAAATGACGTGACGATTGTCGTTAGTCTCAGTGAAATTTACTTACCATTGAGGGTTTGGCACTACCAGATACGTTTCCATCAAAAAACTGCTTTGTTGTATTTTAGTTTCCATCTGACTGTGAAAATATCAAACTGACAGTAGTCGTCTGTTGTCAGTGTGAGAGGTTTCAGAACTTGGTATATTGCACGTCTGTAAAACCAGACAGCGGTTTGAAAATATTTTCACTGAATTAAATAATCCCATAGAATGGGTGCATTATTGGCATGAGTCTCTATGCATGTGCATCAAGGAACTTTTTTTTTTTTTGAGAATGAACATTCAGAAAATGTTTTCTTTTGTCCAGCTAGTACGCCAGTTTTGTCCGCTGTAGTTTTACATAACCCCAGTTAAAATGTGATTTGACCATGATGAATTGTTGTCAGCCACTACTCCAAGAGTTTTAACACTGTCGATGTCTTTGATTATAACATTATTTATGTAAAGAAAAAAGTAATCAGAAATGTTTTGACGCTTAATATTGCCTAGTAATGATCATCGTGTGTTTTGTTTTCTGTTGATGGAGACATAATTATGCCGGTTCAGTTCCGAGAGAACACTGGACACTGAAATGTTTAATGAACACTTAAATGTTTAATTTAGTTATGAGAGAGAGAGACAGAGAGAGAGAGAGAGAGAGAGAGAGAGAGAGAGATGATGATGATGATGATGATGGTGATTCATTCATTTAAGGCCTCATTTACCCTCATTTGCCCAGTTTCCCCCAACCCTCCATTCATCCACATCTCCCACCCCTTCTAACCGATAATACTCAGATGTATTCATAAATACTTTAACAAAATGTCTTCAATCACCGATATGTGTGACGGGACATTAAACAAAAATTCCTTCCTCATTTAAGGCCACAGCCCCATGTGGACAATATATAACAAAATTCGTCAATATCACCATATCTGTCAGTATTTATACAACTGATTTCACAACTTAATAAAGAAATAAACTAAGACAACACTGTCTCTCTGAGCTTAAAAGCTCTATATAGATACCATGCCAGGTTTCAATCAGAAGTTGTCAGCAATAAACATAATCTAAACAAACATGGATATTCACAATACTTCTTTGGAATATGTTTCGAACGGAGGTCATTCTGGGCAGGATACTTCAGCACAAAATAAATTTCGTCTTCAGTTGTTTCCCTGCACAGAGGACACAGCGTTACTGAATTACGTACATTTTCATAACGATATTGATGTGTATTAATTCCGGAAATGCCAAATCTAAATCTAGTCAAAATAGATCGTAGATGACGGTCCATGTTAGATATAAGATAGTTCAAAGTGACTCAAATGAATCAGTTTATCATGTAGCACTATACTGGAGTAAGCCCTATAGGAGAGAGCATGATAACTAAATTACAATTAACAGATTGATACATATCAGGTGGTTTTAACCAATAACTGATGTTAATCCAACACCGGCTATCTTGTAATCATGACAGAATACTACACACATCTTAAGAGTACTGAGAATCAGTGAAACATTGTCAGTGTCACCTGCATCAGTGACAGCAAATGAGAAAGAACGCATCATATGCACCCACAAGAATATTCTCGAACAAACTATTAGTGTCCAGAGACGTCACTGACTATGACGTTAAGAAGAATCAAATGGAACACTGCTCCAAGCATATGACGACATGGCAATTATTTAGATCAATCATAGCCGAGCTGTGACTAACATGTCAAAGCTATAACTGAACAAAGCAATAACTGAACATACTCATATGAACACAAGTACTGTGTCGAACAATACAATTTACAAATCAACACATTCTACACACTAGTACTTGCAGCGATACGTAGTGAGGTGTTAGCCGTTGTGAGAACACACTGACACTGCCCGCGACGCAGCAAGAGAGAGAGAGCAGCTCTGGTCAGATGACTGACCAGGTATGAAATGACCACTCATAACTCACTGTGCCAATTTATGCAAGTTAAGCGGACTGCAAAGACAGTCACGTGTGCTGCGAGCAGATCGTCTCAAATCAGGCCAAATCTGACAACTGTGTTACTAACAAGGTGTTCAGTGACAGATTTCTAAATGATTCTTGAACCGATTTACGTCGGATAAGTTGCAAAAGAAAGAGCTCAACACCTACTTTATAATGAGTATAAAATGAAGTGTTGATTATTTAAGATGAATTTATAATCTTAATTTAAGTCACCTGAACAGGGTCAATTTTAACGAGCTCATCACTGAAAATTACAAACTGCGTTAAATCAGTTTAACGTAGGCAAACATAAATGGAATAGACTTATAGATGGAATTGCGACGATTCTGCCAGTATATAATACTTGTAGTTTACTGATCCGACAAAAGAGATATTAATTAAACTAGTACCACGAAGAAGAAACACAGATTCCAGCTCAGCCGGATTAGCATACCGTGACGCGACACTGGTCGAGCCGTGAGTCTGGCGAAGAGGACAAACTGATGTAAGCGGAGTGACGTCACACATTCTGGTGTGGGTTAGTTGGGAAAACTGTCGTCTGATGTAGCTCGTGTGTGAGCAGTTCTGGAGCAAGCATAGCGAACTTGGTCACACATAGATCAGTAACAGCCTGGAAGCAGACTTGAGTATACGGCTGGCAGATTGCATTTCACGGACAATTAATCCTCCACTGCGAAAGATAAAAAAAAAAAACATCCTTCACTGCCACACAGTGGGTTTTATACACTGCTCTCACTCGCTGTCCGGAAGACAAAGATATCAGCGTCAGTTTAATGAAACATGACACTGATGTTGAGACTGATCTCCAAAGAGACACCACTCATGTCATGAATGTTTACATCACACATGGATCGGGAGTCGACTGGAGTGCACTGTGTGTGTGTTAGTGTGTGTGTGTGTGTGTGTGTGTGTGTGTGTGTGTGTGCAGTGCGCGCATGCGTGTGTGTGTGTGTGTGTGTGTCAGTGTGCGTGCGTGCGTGCGTGTGTGTGTGTGTGTGTGCCAGTGTGTGTGTGCGTGCGCGCGCGTGTGTGTGTGTCAGTGTGTGTGCGTGCGTGCGTGTGTGTGCGTGCGTGTGTGTGTGTGTCAGTGTGTGTGCATGTGTGTGCGTGCGTGTGTGTTCGTGTGTGTGTGTGTGCGTGCGTGTGTGTGCGTGCGTGTGTAGTGTGTGTATGTGTGTGTGTGGGGGGGGGGGATGTGCCGTGTGTGCATGCGTGTGTTTGTGTGTGTGCATGCGTG